>NC_064287.1:35887068-35891091 GCF_019186545.1 Solanum stenotomum
CTCAATTCCCTACTAATTCAACATTATTCATAAAGTAGGTCAACTTACCATCCTTTCCAAGCCACCTTCACCATTCTCATGATCAAACAATTCACAATAGAAAGCATAGGTAATCATGGTATTCAACTATACCATTTAAGCTAAGCATAAGCCCATAATCAACATGAAGACAAATTCACAATTTTTTTACCCATTCAAGGCCAACATCCCACATCCTTCAATTCAATAAAGATTCTTAACAATTCACATATATAATACCATATATGAACAGCCCATACCATACTAAACACAATTTTTATAATCATCTACTCAAAATCAATACACCCACTTTATGGTGAAATTTAGAGAATTTGAGAAAACATGGGTTCATGGGGATATCTTTCTAAACACCATTAATAATCATTAATAACAATGTAAATCATCATTTAAAACCCTTTTTATGCAAGAACCCATGCTAGAATCGAAATTAGGACTTTAGGATTTTTGAAGAACTTTAAAAATACTTTGAATTAGCTCTTTGATTGAAAAGGGATCAAAGATAAAGAATCCCCATACCTTAATATTGAGAAAACCCATGAAAATCGATGAAAGAAGCCTCCAATTGAAACCCTAGTTCTTCACCCTTCTTCTTCCTTGAACTTGAAAGAAATATATGAAAGGAGATGGGTTTCTTTTTAGTTCTAAGAGGAGTGACTTAAATGAAAGGAATTAAGTCATAAAAAGGTCTTATAGTTGCTAGGAAAAGAATAAAATAGCATAGGGTCAATTTTGGAAAAGGACTAAGGACCCATAAAGTCTTAACTTAAAAATTCCGCCCCTTCCCGTCTTAGTTCGCCCTTTTCTTCAGCCTGACAGTGCTTCAATATTTCGGGCATAACTTTTTACTCCAAGGTCAGAATTGGGCAAACTCGGTGGCGTTGGAAAGAGGACTCAAAGACCTTTAATTGGATAGGTAAAGGTCCACCTAATTCATTTTGAGCTAAAAGATATGACCATTTAAAGTTGACCCTTACAACTCACTAGTTCAAATGACTAGTTTCCGGACGTCACGGTCATTTCTCATCATTTCATCAAGTTCTCAACTCCAAACTCACATGTGAGGCTCTAGTTTCACTAGTTCGCTTTTAGGGTCATTACAGTTGCCCTGTTCTTCCTTCTTTGCATTCACACTCAACCAAAGTGTTTAGAGAAAAAAAATATTTAACTATTCCAACAGTACCATCTCCCACATGAACATCCAATTGTTTGGACACCTTGGTGAGAAAATACCCATATCCCATGCCATGTTTACCCTTTTGTTCCACCATTGTTTTGTGCATATGCTCTAACATGAGGGTTGGAAGATTCAAAAGACCAAACTTGCAAAGAGCCTCCATCAGAAACAGATCAGCAGCAGAGGCAACTGTTCTTTTCCCAGACCTTGGAAGAACCACTTTGTTAACAAACTCAAACAACAGTTGGTAGTCTCCCTTCATGAGCTTCTTTTTGAATTCCTGCACAGTTCATCTTTAGGAGTTTGGCACACTCATTTTCAAAGCTTTTACTGCAGGTTTTTCCTACAATGGATCTGATCCCTTCTCTGGGCACACCCTAGATTTCTCCCAATCTTTCTTCATGCAAATGAAAACTTTTATTTCCAACTATCGTTTTGAGGCTGCCATCCTCTGTTAACTCAACATTGTAATAAAAGTCCCTTACTTGTTCCTCATGCAACACAAGCGATTGTGTCATGAACAAGTGAGTCCATTATTGATTCTCAACTATATTCGCCAAGGTGCACATACCAGGCTTCCTGATTATCCCAAGATCAAATACTCTTTAACCTAGGACTTTCTGCATTCGCAGATTGTCACAATGTCCCTTTTGGTTTCATCTGTATCGACTTTCTTCCTCTTGGTACCTGGTGCCCTCTCAGACTTGAGTGCAGAGTCTTTGATAGGTCTCGCAGAATCAGGGGACACTTCCCTTTCCTGTTTGGATCTCTCATTTCCTTTCTTCTTTTCTGGCTCCTTACCCTTCCCCTTTGTTGTAGCACCAACCCTTTTGACAGAAGGTTTCCTAGATTTTGGTTTGCTCTTCTTCTTTCCTTTTTCCTCCTTGTTTCTTTGTTCGGAGGTCAGAGGGATATGTACTGACACCGTATCACTTTTTTATTGTTCTTTAGAAACATCCACGACCCCCTCAACAGGAACTATAAACTTCTTTTCACCAATCTCTCTTCTTCTCCTAATTTCAGTGGTACTGGCCTTATTTCCCTTCATAGCATCACTCATAAGTTTGTGAGCGGCTCCCCTGGTAGAAGGTTTCCTTGTTGGAGTCTCCTCTATGACTTTCTCCTTTCCTTTGTTGGTGACAGGGACCATTCTTCTCTGTAAGGCCCAGTGTAGAGGAGTATTGTCCTCTTCATCATCGTCTGAATCACTAGAGGGGGTATTCCAACATCAGGGGTTCTGTCAAACACTGGTTTTATATCTCCAAGAAGATCCTATGCAAAACTACTTCTTTCATCATTTATCACTCTTTCTCTTATCTTTGTCAGACTTTCCACAACCATATTCTTACTTGCAGCAAAAATGTTGGATTCAGAGTACCTACTCTGCGGAAGATCTCCCTCAAACAAGCAGTCAGCTAGCATAGACAAATGAGGACCAGGTTGAAATGAGGGAGCTGGATTATTTAGATCTATAGGAGATTATGGAGTAGGATGACTAGTTTTTGTAATGTTGACCAGAAAAATGGACACCATTTTTGTTAGAGATGGAGCACACGAAGAGGTGTAGAAGGCAACGAGATCTATTTCATTCAGAGATTCCAGCATTTTCTTAGAAGAAGAAGGTGATTGAGACATATTTCAGAACAAAAATGAGAGAAGACTGGAAGAAGAAAGGATTAGGGTTTTCATAAAGCTTTAGAGAAAAGAGTTTCAAGAGAGAGTTTGAAGAGTGTGAGAAAAGGAATGTAGGGAAGGAGTATAAAAAGAAATTGAAAGGATGTGTCAGGTACCTGATCAGACGTGTCACTTGGACTTAAAGCGATGGGACAATGGTCAGAATGGCCAATGATTGACACATGGAGGTCTCAACGGTTCTCATAATCAGTTCAAAACATAATGTAGAGAATGCTAACCTTTAGACAGGACCAAGTCCTTATTTGAAAATTGAGAAGGTTGATCCCTGAATAGTTATGACTTTTATTCACCCTTGTGATTCCCCATGAGTGTATACCTGTAAAAGGTACATGATTGATCTTAGCAACGCAAAGCATTACAAGTAATGAAGATACCTGCCCTTCTGATCATAGCCAATGAGGGTTGAATGCCTTTGGATAAAATCAGCTCAGTCCATCTTCATCATTCCCAACTTCACTTTGCTGCTCTCGAACTGATCTTTGCTTAGAGCTTTAGTGAATATGTTAGCGATTTGATCTTCAGTTCTGCAGTATTGCATGCAAATGCTCCCCTTTTCAATATTGTCTCTTAAGAACACTACTAAAAAAACAGTGAATACCGACCTAAAAATTTCCGACCTCAAATGGAGGTCGGTAATTTCTGACCTCCGGAGGTCGGAATTTACAACTAGTCGGTTTTTATTCAAAATAAAGAGGGAAAACCAAATTTCGACCTCCGAAGGTCGGAATTTTTCCCGGAAAAAATGAATTACAATAAAAATACCGACCTCATGAGGTCGGTATATTTTATACTTAATTGAGAAAATAATACCGACATCAAGAGGTCGATTTTTATTGTAATTCATTAAAAATTCCGACCTCAGGAGGTCGGAATTTTTTCTCAATTAAATATTTTATAATTCCGACTTCCGAATGTCGGTAGTATGTAATTAAAATACCGACCTCATGAGGTCGGTATTTTTATTTCTTCAAATTACTATTAATTAAAGTGACATCCGGAGGTCGGTATTTTTATTTCATCTAATTACTATTAATTAAAGCGACATCCGGAGGTCGGTATTTTTATTTCAACTAATTACTTTTAAAAGCGACATCCGGAGGTCGGTTTGCGGAAAG
>NC_064287.1:35900763-36020288 GCF_019186545.1 Solanum stenotomum
AGCTGGGATGTCGGTTTTAGGTCGGTATTTCAAGGAATACCGACCTCCGGAGGTCGGTATTTCTAGGTCGGTATTCACAGTTTTTTTAGTAGTGGAAGTGATGTATCACAACAATATGCTTTGTTCTCTTGTGCTGATTTGGATTCTTTCCCATATTGACAGCACTTGTATTGTCACACATGAGTGGAATGGTATGAGTGAGTACTCCAAAATCCTCAAGTTGCTGCTTTATCCATAGTAGTTGTGCACAACAAGATGTAGCTGCTACAAATTCTACCTCAGCTATGGAGAGAGCCACTAAATTTTGTTTCTTGGTTCCCCAGGAGATGAGTGAGGATCACAGAAAGTGAGTCATTCCTAAAGTGCTCTTCCTATCCACTGGGTAACCTGCAAAGTCTGCATCTGCATACCCCACCAGTTCAAAGGAATCTCATACTGGATAGAATAGGACCAGGTCCCTTATCTTCTTTACATACCTCAAAATTTGCTTCGCTGCCTTCAAATGTGACTCCCTGGAACAACCTTGAAATCTTACGCACATGCCTACACTGAAGACGGTGTCAGGTCTGCTTGTTGTTAGACACAGCGATGATCCAATAATTCCTCTGTACATAGTTTGATTCACCAAGGCATCAGAATCATCTTCTCACAATTTTGAGTTTGTACCCATGAGAGTGTCAATAGGCTTTGAATCCATCATATGAAATTTCTTTAACAGCTCCTTTATGTATTTCTCTTGGCAAATGGAGGTGACACTTGAGGTTTGCTTGATCTACAACCCTAAGAACAAATTTCAGCTCTCCCATCATACTCATTTCAAATTCATCCCCCATTAGTGTGGCTCTTCACATAGGACCTCAGAAGTTGCTCCAAAAATAATATCGTCCACATACACCTGAATGATGTGTAAGTATTTGCCTCTTGTCTTCAGGAATAAAGTGTTGTCTATCTTTCCTTTTTTGAATTCATTTTCCAGAAGAAATCTGGACAGAATTCTAATAGCCTCCATTCTAGCAACAGAAGCATATGTTTCATAATAGTCAATTCCTTCTTTTTGATTATAACCCTGAACCACCAGCCTTGATTTGTTCCTTGTGATGACACAATTTTCATCAAGCTTGTTTCTGAACACCCACCTGGTCACTATGATATTTTTGTCAGTAGGTCAAGGGACCAGGTACCATACTTTGCTCCGCTCAAATTGATGAAGCTCTTCTTGCATGGAATTTACCCAATCAACATCTTTCAGAGCTTCCTTGATATTTTTGGGCTCAACATTAGCTATGAATGCTGAGAATGCAACTAGATTTCTAGTTTTGGATCTTGTTTGCATTCCAGAATTCAATTGAGAAATAAGATTATCAAGAGGATGAGATGATTGATGTTTCCACCTTGACATAGCATTCGGGAGTTGAGGTTGATCAGATTGCTCATCTTCATATTCGGAATCATCACTTTTAAGTTGAGGTAAATCCTCAGGTTTAGCATTGTCAGATACACCAGGTCCCTCGTCAGGCTTATCATCATCATAGGCTTCTTCAGTCTGACTAGGTTTAATGTTGTAAGGATTTTGACTCTCTTCAGCTTGTGACTCATTCACCCCATCGTTCTGAATTTGAAGAAGTTCTTCCATCTCATCGCCATCCTTGTTCTTTAGATCTGTGAGATCACCAGCTTCATCAAAGATCACATGAAACTTTCTTCAATGCACAATGTTCTCTTACTGTATACTTTGTAGGCTTTACTTGAAGAGGAATAACCTACAAACACTCCTTCATCAATTCTAGGGTCAAATTTTCCTAGATCATCTTTCCCATTGTTCAGCACAAAGAATTTGCACCCAAAAGCCCTTAAATAATTCAGTTTGGGCTTTCTGTTGTTGAGTAGATCATAAAGAGTTTTGTCTAGCAGAAACCTGATCAAGCATCTGTTAATCACATAGCAAGCAGTGTTAACTGCTTCAGCCCAGAAGTTCTTTAGAAGACTTGAGTCTATAAGCATGGTTCTGGCAATATCAACCAGAGTTCTGTTCTTCCTTTCAACCACACCATTTTGCTGAGGTGTTCTAGGAGCTGAGAAGTTATGATGAATTCCACTTTTCGCACAAAAATTGTCAAACTTTGCATTGTCAAACTCTGTTCCATGATCAGACCTGCTCCCTACAATCTTGCAGTTCAACTTTGTTTGAATCATTTTGACAAGTGTCATCAACATATCAAATGTTTCATCTTTGGACTTGAGAAACATAGTCCAAGTGAATCTTGAATAGCCATCCACAACCACCAGAATATATTTCTTTCCACCTCTACTTTGAATTTTCACAGGCCCACACAAATCCATGTGAATTAGCTCGAGAGGCCTTGAAGAACTCACTAGCTTCTTTGATTTGAATGATGATCTGGTTTGTTTCCCTTTGACACATGCTTCACACACATTGTCACTACTGAATTTGAGTTTAGGTAAGCCACAAACCAGGTCCCTGGAGACAAGTTTGTTTAGCAAGGAGGAGCTCACATGACCAAGTCTTCTGTTCCATAAGTTAGCATTGTCACTTTGGGCACTGAGACAAGTTAGATCATCTCCTTGAGCAGTATCCAGGTCATCCACATACATATTCTTGCGCCTTCTAGCCGTTAGGATCATCTGATTTGTTGACAGGTTACTAACAATGAACTTTTCTAATAGAAATCTGACTTCATTGCCTTTGAGACACACTGAGAAGACTGTATTTTAGTCCACTCATATAGTACACCTTTTCGATTGAGTGTTCAACCGATGTTCTAATTCTTCCAACACCAATAATATACCCCTTTTTCCATTACCAAACGAGATACCTCCACCTTGAAGTGCCTTGAGAGAGAGGAAGTTTTCAGTCCTTCCAGTCATATGTTTTGAGCATCCACTGTCCATGAACCAGCACTAAATGTTCTTCTCCACTCCCCTACACCAAAGATTGCTTGTTAGACTTAGGAACCCATTTCAGTATGAGTTCCCAGTAAGCAGATAGAGGCAGAATGAGAGGACTTCTTGTCCAATGAGGCAAAATAGTCTTTCTCATGTTAGAAGAGCTAGGAATATGAGCAGGTCCCTTGTTCTGTGTAACCTTCCGTCTATAGTAGATTGAAAAATTTTCTTGAGAGGCTTTCCAGGCTGGACAATCCTTTTTTCAGATGACTATTGCGACCACGGTGAAGACATAATAGATTATTGGACACAGACACATACTTTCTATGGGGATTATATGGAGGACTGATGTTTAAGATTCTTAAACCCTTTCTTTTGTTGTGACCTTGACTAGTAATGTTTGAAAGTAATTTAGAGGAGTTAGTCCATCTTAGAGACTTTTTCAGTTCTTCTCTAAGACCAACCAGGTCCCTTTCCATCTGATCATTTCTCTCCAAGGCTAATGCAAGTCTGGTTTCAGCAGTGTTCAGACTAGTTTCTAGCTCTATTTGCAAGTTGCTAGCCTCTCCCTTTCCTCTGCCAAATTTCTCACTCAGCATCTTTAATTTTTCCTTAGGTTCTAGATTTTCAGTCTTCAGAACTGTCAATTGTTCCTCAATAACAGACATATGATCAACCAAGAATAAATTTTCTTCATGGAAAATATCTAAACAGTTGTTCATCAAGTCCTTTTCAGTTGTTAACTCCGTAATAGAGTCAATGAAAACAGCAGCTAGATTCCTCAACTTTCTAACGGAGTAAACATTCAAGTTTTGTTCAAGGTCGAAAAGAACTACCTCATCCTCAGCTTTTTCTTCGTTAGATTTTTCCATGAAGGCAAACATTGTATCGAACACATCTTCCTTATCTTTAATTGCAAGCATGGATGCATCTTCATGATTTCCTGACTCTTCTGAGTCACTTGAGGATTCCTCTCAGACAGCAAGTGCTTTCTTCACAACATAGTCTGTTTCAACTCTTCTTTCTCTCTTATCAATGATCGGGTCCCTTCTCCTATCTTTTTTTCTCCAGGCCTTTGATATTCTTTGTTTACAAACTTAAGCATGGGGCAGTCTCTGATGAAGTGCCCTGGCTTTCCACAATTGTGACACAGGTCACTTATATTTGTAGCACTGCTAGAGTTCCCTCCTTTTCGAAAACCTCTACGTTTCCTCACTATTTTCTGAAATCTCCTAGTGAGGTAGGACATGTCCTCCTCTTCACCAGAGGTATCACCTTAAGAGCTAAAGACTTGTCTTTCTTCACCTCCTTCTTTGATGTTTTTTGATTTCTATTCATTTCATGTGTTTGAAGGTTTCCAATCAGGGCATCCATCGTCAGCACCTTCAGGTCGTTGGCTTCGATAATACCATCGGCCTTTCTTGCCCAAGACTTAGAAAGGATTCAAAGGATCTTCCTAACCTGTTTACTTGGGTGATTAGGTTCTCCCAAACAATGTAGCTCATTAGTGATGGAGGAGAATCTTGTATTCATGTCATGAATAGTTTCTCTTTCTTTCATAGTGAAGTTCTCATACTGGGTAGTCAACATGTCTACCTTTAACACCTTCACTTGCTCCGTTCCCTTATGAGCAGTCTTGAGGCAATCTCAAATTTTCTTTGATGATTCGCAAGCAGAGATGCGATTATACTTTTCAGCACCTATACCATACACTAACAGTTTCTTAGCCTTATAGTTTTTCTTGATCTTCTTCCGGTCAACTTCATCATACTATTGACGAGTCTTAGGAATGACTATTGTGACTTCTCTATCCTTCGTTTGCATTGTAGTAATAAACTATCCGTCGAGCACTATATCCCAAACTTCGTTGTCCTCAGCCATTAAGAAGTCGTGTATCCTTGTCTTCCACTAACTATAGAATTGACCATTGAAATGAGGTGGTCCTGTTGACTATAGTCCTTCTTTTAGATTCAGTAGAGCGGCCATTTTTGCACAGGAATCTCTCTTGGTGTTAACCAAATAGAGAGCACCTTCTTTGATACCAATTGTTAAGATTTATGCGTCCATTACCAGTAAATAGACCAGGTCCCTTGACACAACAAGAACAGTAAAACAAGCACAAACAGTATAGTAAAACAACACAAGTTGTTTATGTGGAAACCCCCTTTCTCAAGGGCTGTGAAAAGCATGACCTATCCTCACATGATTTCAATCCAACTTTATTTCACTCAAACGGAGCAACGATTCAGATTACAACTGCTTGCAACCTAGGAATTTACCTCTAAATCTCTTCCCCCTCAATGTAGCAACTCTACTACAAAGAAAACAACTAAGCAATAACACTATTGCCCACTAAGCCACCTAACTCTAGATAACTTAGACTTCAACTAAGCAACAACAATGTTGCCGACTAAACCACCTAACTTTAGATGATTTAGAATTCAATTAAGCAGCAACAATGCTACCCACTAAACAGAACCAAAGTATAATTCCTTTATAGCACAGGAATAGATTTACAAGATAAGCACGAAAGTATAAACTTTAGACAAGTAAGACACATGCAGCTCTATCAGGTCCTGTTGCTCTTGAGGAAAATACTTCTTGATGGAGTGGTTTTTGCTTGGCTTCTTGAGTATTTCAAGAATACAAAAATTGATATTGTGTCTATTTTGGATTACCTTATAAAGATAGACACAACCTTAGAGTCCAGCTATTGGTTGAGGATTCTGGCACCCTTGGGAGCCGTGCACCAACCTCACCAACTTCTATACTTTTTCCAACTATTATTTGTTCACGTATTGGCACAAACGATCAGGTCCCCTTACAAGATCCCTTAGTTTGTCTAATCATCAAAACTAAAAATAGCATTTTCCCTCTTTTTGATGATGACAAACAGACACTACCATATCAACACCAGTGTCTATCAAACACAAATGCCCTTCCCTCTCTCATCAGTACATGTCTTCCGCTTTTGTGAATCAGTACATGTCTTCCGCTTCTATGAACTAGCCAACTTTCTATCCAATGCAACCAATAAGATATGGTATAATTTTCTGACATAAATTACACGTTAAGTGGCATATATAATGTATAGCTAACCTCTCATCACCAAGTTTTTCAATGAATGCAAATGACTTATCTTAGTGGCAATTTCTCTTCAATTTTATTTTAAAAATGTTTTGGAAGGTGATCTAGGAAGAGAGACACATTTCACTGAGAGAGGTTTTGAAAAATTCTTCCCAACCATTCACAATTGTTTATGCCATCATCTTTCATACTCTTTTTTTATTAGCCATTGAAATACTCTAATACTTCGATAGAGATTTTTGTCGGAGTTCTTACGCTACTCACATGGAATGCTTCTATAATATTGTAATGCCCCCTTGTAGTCATTATGTGTAAACCTTTGGTGAAAGAAATTGGACAAGTAAACTCTTGGAAGAGGAAGAGGGACTTGAAAATTTTGGGCTAGACTACTCTCAGATGAAATCTTAGAAAGGTGCGGTCTAGAGAAATCTGATAATGAATTGGGTAAAATTTCTATTCTTAGATTAGGTTTTTTATTAGCTAAGTCATTAAGGAATCCATAGGACTTTTTGGAAGTAAATTCGGGTAAGTAGAAATCCCGATATCTGATTTGGCGTGAACAGGCTAGTTTAGAACATCAAGATTTGAAGTGTGTTGCAAAATAAGGAATTTTGGGGAAGAATTCCAAGTTTCTTTCCCATGAAATCCTCTATAGAAGGTTTCACGCTGTTATAGAGGGGCGAATTAATTCCTGCTACAGTGGGTGGTCACGCTATGACGGAGCAACTATAAGTTGTGAATTTATACCGAAAAGTCTCAAAACCACTCTTTATTCTACAGACTTTTTTTTAGAAAAAGGAAGTGCGACCTAGGGCATTTCTTTTGGCATTCCATTTTGTTCTTCGATAAAAGTAAGTTAATTATTCTTGTAATGTAGTAATTTGATTCTTTAACCTTATAATCATTTTTTTGTTATCATAGGGGATGGTTTAGACTTTAAATAATGATAGAAAAACCCTGGTTTTGGTGGGATGATCATGTGAATTCTCTGGGGTTTAGGATTTGGTGATAATTCGTATATTGTTAGGCCATTATTCATTGATTGTGTTATTTTGTTATTTTTTTAGACCAAGAACAAGCCAGAATTGATAACAAGGGAAAACACAGGTTACGTAAAGTATTCAAGGCTAGATTAGAGGTAGGTGATGGTTGTTTGTTTTCCATAAATGTTATATATTCTTGTCAAGTGCTTCGTTAGTATTGCATGATGATATATGATCAAGAAAAAGGAAAAAGAATGATTTGAAATGTTGACTATTGTCCATTGCATGAAATGACTGTGTTTACTTGGGTTTACAAGTGTGGTTGCTATTAATTGTGGTTGTAATTGGGATGTGTGGTTGATGATTGGATCGGGTACCACGCTCGTATATACTAATGATTGGATTTGATACCACGGTGGTACTACTAATGATTGGATCAGGTACCACACTGGTACATACTAATGAGTGTAACATGTACCACACTGGTACATACTAACAAGTGGATCGGGTACCACGTAGGTACACTAACAGTTTGTGTATGGGTTTCATGAGAGAACCGGATTGGCTTGTTATGTTGTGATTGTTCATGTTTATTGTGCATAACATTTCAGAGAAAGGACTAGGAGTCCAGACTATGTCGTACTTCTGTTGAAATAGTATATCGTCTGTTTTACTAAGTTGAAGTTGCCTAATTCATATTTCTTATTCTGGAACTAGTCGATGATCCTACTAGTACATTGTGATTGTGTACTGATACTGCACTTGCTCTTTCTTTGTTGAGTAGAGGGCATATTTAGGCGGTTGCTTCAAGACCTCAGCTGTGAGACGTGTGATATTTGAATCCAAGGGTGAGATACATCTTCTAAGCGTCCATGGATTCCTATGGTCTTTTTAGTCCATATCTTCGGACTTATACTTTTTAGAATTATGATTCTTAAGTTTTGGGGTTGTATCCCCTATATTCTAGATAATTAGAGTTTTGGGACTGCGACTTTCAGTTTCTATGGGGGTGGGGGTTACTTCCACATTGTTTGATGATTTTTCTCTTTATTGCAACATGCTTTTATCTACTGAAATATTGTTTTAAAATCTTTGAAATTGATTACATTTGATTGTCTTTTACACTTTCTGTTTGAGTAGATAGTTGGTTCTCCCATTAGGGGTTATTGTCGCTACCACTCATGGCAGTTTAGGGTCATGAAAAGTTGGTATCAAAGTCCTTGGTTCTTTAATTTCATCATACCGAAAAAAGTCTTGTAGAGTCTTTCAAAATGGTAAGAAGAAGTCTATAGTTTTCTTTAGGAGGCTACATGACCTTAGGAAAATTATCTTCTTTCTTCCATCTTCATTCTAGAACTTGATTCCAATTGGTATTTTAACCTAAGGAAAATTCTCTTATTTCTTCCTTCTTCCTTCTATAACTTGATTTCAATTGGTATATTACAATCCAAAATGGTATCTAATAACCTTATTACACATAGATAGGTTGGGTCAATCTCCAACACACATTGTATTTCTCAATCACAATATGCTTATCACAAGAATTCCTCTCAGACATTCCCGTGTGTAATCTACTAAACAACCCAACACCTAAACATAAATCTTCTCTCTCAAGATTTACAATTAGAGATGAAACCACAAATTCCTTTCTCAAGCAAATAACGAATTATAAATTAATATGCAAGCATCAAATCAATTACCCACTTCAAATACTCTTTCTCAAGCAATATATGAATATCTAAAGTAGAACTAAGTTTGCAACCTCAATTCAAAATGAACACATGATAATCAATTTGAATCCATGGAAATCAAAGTAAAACAAAGCAATACTTACTACTTCACCAATTTAATCAAAATCCAACTCCATTTGTACACCTCTAGAATATGAGTTTAATCCAATCATGTGAAAAGTAAAAGAAAAGATACCGAAAAACATTCTCGACCATAAGATTATTGATTTGCAACTTCAATTTAAGAGACCCACTTCCGAATTCCCCCAAAACAAGGGTTACACACTTGTTTTTTCACTCTAGAAAATAGAAAGTTCTATAATATTCTAAAAATTAGAGAGTCTCATATCCAACTTATATGATCAAAGATGTATTTTCCTCTCGCTTTTCGGCTATTTATATTTTCCCAAAAAATTAGCCAAAACATCATTAAATGACCCAGTTGGCAATGTTAGTCGGGCTCGCCGACTCATTCAGTGAGTCACCGAATTTCTCTTCTTCTCATCTTTCCTTGGCTTTAGGCTTCAAGTGGTTAAACCACAATTGGAGAGCTTGATGGAGTTGTCCATTCACATTCGGCGAGTTGCCGATATCACCCAATCTAGCATCTTTGGCCTCCAATTTAAACAAATTGTTATGTCACTTTCAGTAATTATGTTTCATCCCGTCGATTTAGTTTGGTGAATCTACATTTACCTATCATCTCACCGACCTGCCTTGATCATTTTAGTCGAAGACCCTGTCATTTTTGGCGACGTCTGGTACACTCAGTGAGTCGCTAAGTGCCTTTTGACGAGCATCCATGTTATAGTTTTGCTCTTTTTCCATGTTTTTAGCCTCTTTTTGTGTGATTTCATACTTGCCTCTTCATAGCTACAAATGCAATAAACCATTAGATATGGACATAAAAAGTCATCAAGGACACTAATTTTCAACTACCAATATCATAAATTATATGTCATTATGAGTAAAACAATACCAATGTTGCAATAATTATACTTGGGTCCAAAATCGGGTAAAAAATGGTGAATGAGAACCTAGACCAGGAATCACAAAATTGACTCAACTAATAACTTCCAACTAGCTCAAAGAAATTGTACCCCAAAATTGGCACAATCCAAGCTTAAATGCAATAAAATAGGCCTTAACATAAAGTAACTTACAAGAACCATTTCGAGAAATAATCAGAGAAATTAACGAGGACTTACGATATAAAAGAGAGGATGCAGACCTGCACAACATCCCAAGCTATTCCATCCCAACGTAAAGAAATCCCCAAAAAATCTCATGAAGGGATCTCAATTCTCATAAATGAAATAATTAAATAATGAAATAACAAAGAAAGAACATTGATTTAATCACTGCAATTTCACTCTGGCGACCCCAACGTTGCATGAGTGATGTCACAAAAGTGTAAAAGATCACTGGTGCAAGGTTCTACGGGCCAATATTATCTATAGGAGAGGACCCATCTTCGGAGGTACGATCTCATAGAAGCGAAAACCTTTTTGCACGAGGGAGGACTTGCTGACAAAGCCAACCTGCACAAGCAAATTTTGCTCCAAAAGAGCAAGGTCGTAGGTGCAAGCCTAAGCTCCACAAACGTGGCTACACCAGCAACTGTTGCATCAACATTTGGGGCTAAAATCCTAATTCTTCACAGGACCTTCTAAATTAGGTTGGGGTCCCACCAATGCAAACTGAATATACTACTAAATTAGAAATGGCATTATGAACACAATGAAATTGTTATAACTTTTAACAAAGGTCGTTTGACAAAGAGTGGGTCCCAAACCCATCCATTTTAGCAATAAGCCATAAGGTTACTCAAAATGAGTTTGGAAGCCTTAGGTCCTTAATTAAAGGTCTTCTAGACCAAACTTGATGTTCCAGAGTAAACAGAACCATAAAAATTGTATTATGTGGTTGTTTGGCTGAAGTTTTGAACAAAGTCAACCACTCAGACTTGTGAACCTCCAAAATAAGAAAACTAGCATAAAAACAAACGAGCAACCAAGTTACCAAAGTCACAGTCTCAGCAAGCCATAAATGACTTGGGGTCTTTATAAGAAAGCTACAAATTCCAACAATATAGGAAAATTAAAATAAATGAGCTAAAGGGTTATTACAACATTCATTACTAAAAGGACTTTTATTTGCAAGAGTTAAGAAACACAAGAAGAATAATGAATGCTCGAAAAGATGAGGGCACTAGGTCTGTATGTTCTGCCAAACTTCCAAATACCCTCTTGGATCAAAAAACACTATCCCAAAATTTAGGCTTGGAGAATAGTCTCAAATTTACTTTTTTCGCGCAAAAACACAAAACCAACTACTAACTCCTTCATTTGATGAAAACTTTCATCCAACCAAACCGAATTCGACTAAAGCGCCATACTCATTTGAGATGCATCAATACCACATAGATACCACATAACTAAACAAAAATATGTATGGGAAAATGCACGACAACTCACAAATCAGATTATTCACTTCATGCTCCATGCCAAATGTGTTCTAGTCATCAGGAGTATCCTACTTGTTTTGAGCTATAATTGTTCTCCCAGCATCATCTGAGTCTTTGCCGCATAACCACACTATTGCAAACATAAAAAAATGACATGCCCACCGGGACATCCAAGAGTGGAAAAGCATAATATAAGCAACTCATCCCAAGGCACAAGTCCAAATTCTAGTCCCAATGACTCCCGAAATCAACAACAGAAGCTTAAAATGTAGCCTCTCAAAATAGAACAAGCTACTCAATAGGACGACCATTCCATGAGTGAAACAATATTTAACCCAACTTCAATGTATTCCCTCTACCAAAGGAACTTTTAGAAAAGTGATGCTAAAATGAAAATATTTGCCCGAGGTAATAAAAGTATATGTCAAGTGTCCACTAAGTACCCCTCGAGTGCAAGTATGAGCCAACCACTCTAATCTAAAGGAAACTAAGTCGGTAGGTAGTGCTTAAGCATAGTAAACTTGTTAATAGTTACCGAAATGAAACGCACTCCCAACAACGAACAAGGTAAATTAATAAAAATATCAAAAGCTAATATCGCATTCTTTGGATGAACCTTCTAAGCATATTTCCATCCCTAAATGAAAGATGAAGTTTAGAGGCCATCATTGAATGCCATTACACCTAACTCAAATAAAAAATCTGACCTCGTGAACTATCAACACAACCATCGTGGGACATATGTAATACCAAGGCAAAACAAAGGATCACATCGACTAAGAGTAGTCCTGATTGAAATGTAGAACATGCTCAAATCTCAAATTTTCTGAAAAACGACAGTTGTAACTCCTCAAAAGTATTAAAATTCAATTGGAAGTTTGAATGAGAAAATCCAGTTGGAAATCTGTGAAAAGTGGACTTGTAAGGGCAGGTGAAAAGGTCCACAGTCAGTGAACCCAACTTTGAACCCGAACCCTGTGATAAATATCCTAAGGCAATGGACAATGGACAGGTTCAAGGAAGGTGAAAGGGTTCGTGATCATTGAACCCAACCTTGAACCCGAATCTTATGAAAAGTATCCTAAGGCAATGGTTTATAGATGGGTTCAAGGAAGGTGAAAGGGTCCACACTCAGTGAACCGAACCTTGAACCTAAACGTTGTGAAAAATATCCACGGTGAGTGAACGCAACCTCGAACCCAAACCTTGTGAAAATTATCCTAAGTAATCAATGGTCTACAAATGGGTTTAGGGAAGTTTAAAGGGTCCACAGTCAGTGAACCCATCCTTGAACATGAACCTAGTGAATAATATTCTAAGGCAGTGGTTTACGGATGGGTTCATGGACGGTGAAAAGGTCCACCATCAGTAAACCCATCCTTGGACGTGAACCTTGGAGAAAATAATCTAAGGCAAGGGTCTACAGAAAGGTTGACGAGCACTAAAGTGATTGAGGGTCAGTGAAAGGCTTCTGTAGAGAGTGTTTCGACAGTTTTTAAGTCAGGGCTATTAGGGTCTTTTCCAACTCTGTTTACCCTACACTATGTAATTTTTTACCTATTCTAAATTAGTATAAATGATTTCTAAATACCTTAATCCACCCATTCCCTCTCATTCACTCAAAATCCCAAAATTTCTCCAAACTTCTTCTCCAAGTTTTCTCCCAAGGATTCAACATATTCAACAGATTTTCAAGCTCCAAGTCTCCTCTTTCAATTCTAAAGCTAGGATTATTCAAGGTATGTGGAATTTGACCATTGGATTTCATTTATCCATTTCTAAGTTTCCAATTCAATTTATCCTAAATTGCTTAGGGTTTCATCTGATCTTTATGGGTCTTAATTGATGTTCATTTAATTGTTCAATTTCAATATTCCTATGCAAGTCTTGATTGAACTAGATGATTTCCTATTGATTTTTATAAGACACATGCATTATTCATGATTTTGATTGTGAATTTATGAAGATATGAGTTTATGACGAAAGTTATGAATTTGTGAATGAGGATTTATTAATGTTTATGCATGATTTATGAAAAGATTTTTATGATCTAAAGGTTGATTTCAAGAGAAACATCAATGAAATTGTGAAAAGTTTTCTCGCATTAAGAAATCATGAATGGTGAAAGGTTTTTTCACACATGGTTTAAGGAGCTCCTATATAATGATTTAAGCTTGGATTAGTAACTAAACTGTGTTTTGCCATATATGATGATTCTCTTTATGAAATTTACTATTCTTTTGAGATTTAGCTTAGCACCGAGAGAACTTTGAGGTGGAGGCTCAAATAGGGTTGTCTCTACTCTCTAGTAGCAACCTCTAGTTCCAAACTACGTGCCCCATATGATTTTCTTAAATGATCTAGCTAGTACATCCATAAATAGAATATGATATGATGCGGAGTTCTACCTTGACAAGTAGACTCTTCATTCTCGATGTGGGAGTTACATTAGACTACATGGTATAACTCACATGGTCTATTGGAGGTTAAAGCTAATACCCCACAAAATGAACCAAGTTAATTTCTAAGGTTTTATGAAGCTTGCATATGATTCTATGATGCATTGACCATGTTCATAATTTACGATTCTTCCATAAAGTTTTTACTATGTTTAGCTTGGTCATGCATATCATATTTTCCTATTATGTCCCCTTATAATAATGTTTTCATGTTTATGAATATACCTCATATTTAGTACAGTCAATGTAATAACTCATACTTATGCCTACATTTTCCAATAATGTAGGGTGTGACGTTTCCTCTCCTCCCACTCGTGTATAGATTTGGATTCACTACATTTGAAGATTTGGTGAGTCCTCGTGTTTCAAGTACTATGTCACCTTTACTTACTATTCTTATGTTTTAGTTTCAGACATTTTACATGGTGTACGGGTTACATCCCGACCACTTCTTTTGATGTATTAGATTGACTTATCGAGACTATGTTAGACTTCCTCTTTTATATCAAACTCTTAAATAATATGAGATTTTCTGTTTTTGTCTATTATATTATGGTGGATGTATGTCAAGGGGCTTGTTTAGGGTCTCTTAGGGTCTTATACGCCATATCACGTCTAGGGTGTACTTTGGGTCGTGACAAACTTGGTATTCGGAGCACAAGGTTTAAGAAAAAGGTCCTAGAATGTCTGATAAGCCGTGTTAAATAGAGTCTTATTCATGAGTATGAAGAGCGTCACATTTATGAATAGGAGGCTACAAAGCGTTTAGGTAACTGCACTTCTTTAACTACTCTAAACTCGTGTCATGGATTTATATCAATGTCCTTTTCCTAATTATTATCCGATGCTTTTTCATGATACGGCCCCTTCTCATAAGAAAAGACTTTCTTATGCAGCCAACCCCTTGGAGATGCCTTTGGCTCCACATAAGCGAGGTCTTAAGTGCGAGCCTGACTCCGCATGAGCAACTACACCAAAAAATGGTTCATCAACATTTTGGGACTAAAATCCCAATTTCTAAATTAGATTTGGGTCCCATCAACGCAAACCTAAAATTCTACCCAATAAGAAATGACATTTTGTACTCAACAGAACTGAAAAAACTTCCAATAGAGGTCTCTACAAAAAGTGTGTTTGACACCCAAACTCTATTTTAGCCATAAGCCACAAGGTTTCTTAAAATCAGTCTGAAAGCCTCTGCATTCACGAGACAAGTGTCTCTTTTGTGGAGACTAATAGGGTTGGTCATCGTGTTTGTGAACCTTAAGCAACATTTGTGAAGGTCGAGAGGTTGACCCTTCCCATTAAGGGATCGGCATCGCATTCGTGAAGCTTTGGGGGTTGGACCTCTTGCGGACAAGGTCCTGAGTTTGCGATGGTCGTTCTATTGGTGTTTTAATGAACACGTGTCCCATTTTCAGCTTAGTTTCACTTATGGAGAACTTAATTCTCAATCTAGGGAGCTCTTAAGTTGTTAATTGCTGGAAATTTGTTGAGGCAACATTTCAGATCATCGGGAGAGTGTGGGGGGACTCGTCTAGAAGATAAATTATCATCTTGAACCTCCATTGGTAGACATTAATGGTGGATTTCTTGTTAATTTTGATGCATGTGTTATGTGGTGATCTTTTAAGGCTTGTATAGTACCCGTTTTCAAGGAACAAGTTCCTTGAAAAAATAACAACCAATTGTCAGAGTTAATTTTGGAATTCCCAATGCGGCTCCCATAATTGAGTTTTTGACTCATTTTTGGGTCTATCTTCAATTATTTCAATTTTGGTATCAAAACATTCGTATTAATTTTTGTGATCATTTATTTGATAGTGTGTCAGTGATCGGAGGTCATTGAGTAGGGGAAAACTCCATAATTGTGATTTTGGAGTGCACGACCAACTTAAAGTTAGGCTACAACTTATTGGTCTTTAGATTGAGCTTGTAACACTAAATTCGTAATGATTATCTAGGTTTGGGTTGGGTTGTAGATCGTATCATTTTTAATAGTAGAGATTCATTTGTTAGCCTTATTTTCAGGTTTCCTAAGGAATCAAGCATGCCTATTTTGGTTGAGTTGACTGTACATTTCCTTGTGGTTTCCATGTTGTCATTTATATTGTTATTTCTAGATTTTTTTTCTGGGACTTAGTCTAGGCATAGGCTAGTGATTATCTTAAACTTGCATTTTGGAGTCGATAGGTCTTAGAGATTCACTGATGTTGCTTTGGACAACTTAGCTCCATGTAGAATGATATAGCAGACTTGAGTTTCACAATATGATCCTTAGCTAGGTGACAACTCAACTCTTGTGACTGTACATCCATATTTTCCCTTATGATTTGACCCGGGTGTGTTCATTGGCGATTTCAAGCCATGAAGTCTATGTTAAATTGAGTTTTAGGTTGGGAGCTGGAGTGCATCCTTGGTGTCTTCCAAAATGGTTTTGCTCAATGTTGTGGTTCTGTATGAGGACAAGCGAGATATTTTGAAACATTTGGAGTTCTTTATCCATGATTTTAGATTTATGTTGATGATTACTACCCTCAATTCAAGGTTTGTGTGCATTCCTATCATCTAGGATTTGATGTCCATGTGTATCCCTACTAGACACAATTAAAGTCTGAGCGTAACTTATGTGAGTCCGGTTCAATTCCTCACTTGGTGATTCATTTGTGTTCTGAAATATTTCTTAACTCAGCTAGCAGATTTCTTAGCTCTTATGTACACTCATCGGGCTTATGGGGGTCTATTTGGGTAATTTACTTTCAATTGCACATGAGTGTACCTTCTAGACTTATAGGGTCCAGTTAGGTAATAGTTAGTTGGTTACTTTACCGTTTGTCCTTTCCTAGTCTCGTGTGCCATACAGTGAAGTTTTTTGTTACTGGTTCATCTTGTGACTTATAGTTTCTTTTGTTTCTCACTTTTCATATTGTCTTTACTTTCCAAGCTCAGTCGGTCTATGATGCCTAATGGGTGCCCTTTTTTTGGTACTTATACTACACTCTACATCTGTCTCATGATGCAAATCCTAGCGCCAGCAACCAGAGTTGATTCAGTCCAGCTGTGGAGATCTTTGATGTTGAGGGTGAGTTAGTGACGTTCAAGCTCAACCTATCTCCTTCTAGGTGTAGTTTCTGGATAGTCTATTGCATAAGATACAAGTCTATAGTTTTGTTATACTTTTGGGACTTGTACTCTCTTTTAGTAGCTTTGTACTTGGCCCTATCAGGTCATGGAATCAGATCTATTTTATGGTTTGTATATATTGTTGTTGTTATCTTTTTCTGATGTATATCTTTTGAACTTCTCTTTATTCCTTATGGTTTGTTGTTTATCTTTTGAACTTCTCTTTATTCCTTATGGTTTGTTGTTTCTACCTAATATACATATTACTTGTCGTTCCTGGATATGAGTTGTCTTACCTACTGGTGGTATTGTAGGTGTCATCATAAGTTAACTTTTCGGGTCGTGAAAATATAATACTATAATAATATGATATGATTACTATTTTATATTGAGTTAATTAGATGTTTTATAACTTTCTTATTTAGTATAAGGGTAAAATAGTAATCCATCTTTGCAGTTTGAAGCTTCCCATTTTTAATAATACTAGTTTCTGGGAATGCGCTTTGCGCGTGTAACCCGTATTAATGAGTATATTATTTTTTTATAAAATAAATACTATTAAAAAATATGATTTGAGTTCGTTTTTATAAAATATGTCTAATGAGGTTTCTTACTTTGTTTACTACTAATTGTGACACACCAATTTCATGACCTCCAAGTGAATGTACTGAGATAATAATATAAGAAGTTAATAAAATAAACTATATTTATAAGTCAAAAAATAAGCTTGTAAAGCAAAAAAGGAAAAGATAACAACTATCTAAATTAAATTTCTCGATAGTGTTAAAAGTTTCTTTTTGTTGGTAGAATAATGTTAGAAGATCAAAAGATTTCATGAGATTAATCCTCTACAAATCGTAGTGCAATATTAATGTTTCTTCAATTAAAAGCTTGAGAGGAGATTATTTATTTTTTGTACCAAAAATGGTGTAAGATTAACTTTGAGTGAAAGGAAAACAAAACCTTTCAACTATTTTACTTTGTCTTTTGAATCTCCTAATAATTATATAGAATGTGTTCAAACTATTATATTAATTTTTTATCCACAAGCACTTTAAACTAATTAGTTAATTATAAATATTTAAAACTAAGGTGTAAAAGTTCTTATTATTTATATTTTAAAAATTAGGATATTTATGAACATTACTATTTTTATATAGCATTTAATTTTCTCTTCATACATAACTTATTCATCATTAATCTAATGTTATATGTTTCACCTTCTTCTTCTTTTTTCCAATAAAAAAAAAGAGTAAACATCACATTCATTCTTAAAGATGAAAGTTAATGTATATGTAAAATTATAAGTACAAAGAATACAAAAAAAATATACACATGAGCATACAAAAATAGAATATTTGAGCATACAAAATAAAAATCTGCAATTAACTCAAGTTGCTAACAAAACAACAATTCAACTATATGAAGAGGAATAGAAAAGTCTTATTATAATTCTAATTACTACAAATAAGTATAAAACTAACACACCAAGCTCCGATGCTTCAATAGTTGAATTCTTGTGTATTATCATGACTGTATAAGGGGATCTCACAACATTCACCCCAAATTGTGACATTATTTTACCTGTTTAGAGCTCCTACACACAAGAAATGTCGGGGTAGTAAATAAAAGTCTTTCTTGAAAAAGTCGAATTTATAGGACAAAAATTACGGAAACATGAAAAGTCACATGGAAAATTGAAAGGTCAAATACTATTAAAATAAATATAATGATTCTTTCATTATCTTTATAATAAATAACAAAAAATACAAATAATAATTTAAATAATATTATTTAATATTTAATTAATTAGAATGTTTAATTGAGCTTAGGGGTAAAATAAATATAATAATTCTTTCATTGTCTTTATAATAAATAACTAACAATTCAACTAATAATTAAAATATTATTATATAATATTTGGTTAATTAGAATATTTAATTTAGCCTAGGGGTAAAATGAATCTAACTTTTCATCTTTGGAGCTTCTGAAAAATTACGGAAATATGAAAAGTCACATGGAAAATTCAAAGGTCAAATACTATTAAAATAAATATAATGATTATTTCATTATCTTTATAATAAATAACTAAAAATTCAAATAATAATTAAAATATTGTTATTTAATAATTAATTAATTAAAATGTTTAATTTAGCCTAGGAGTAAAATAAATATAATAATTCTTTCATTATCTTTATAATAAATAATTAACAATTCAAATAATAATTAAAATATTATTATTTAATAGTTGGTTAATTAGAATGTTCAATTTATCCTAGGGGTAAAATGAATCTAACTTTTCATCTTTGGAGCTTCCAAAAAATTACGGAAACGTGAAAAGTCACATGGAAAATTGAAAGGTCAAATACTATTAAAATAAATATAATGATTCTTTCATTGTCTTTATAATAAATAACTAACAATTTATAATAATTAAAATATTATCATTTAATATTTAATTAATTAGATGTTTAATTTAGCCAGGGGTAAAATGGTAATCTAACTTTTCTTCTTTGGAGCTTCCCATTTGAGTTTTTGGCTAAAAGCATCCCTCAACTATGACTCAAATCTAATGTACATCCTTATATTATTTAAGTGAGCAAAAAACATCCTTATACTATTCAAAAAATAACAAGAACCATCATTCAGCCGATTTTTGTTAAGAAACTGATTGAGCCAATAAAAAAAATATTTTTTAATTTGTTCATCAAGTTTTAGCCACGACAAGAAGATTAAATTTACCTAAAAAGAATAAGCATATGGATAGAAAATGAGTCTTTCATTCTCAAGAATTTAAATTTTGTGTGTTGTTAATTTATAATTTTTTGCATCATCAAGTAAATTGACTCAACAATACACAAGTCTTGAAATATTTATACAGTAGGTTCCAATGATTAGAAAGATTATGTAAGAAATTCATTTTACAATGTAATTCACATTTTGAAAAATGTACAGAAATGTTGGAAATTTAGTGAAATTACGTAGCCGTTTAGTTTGAAAATAAAAAAGAATTACTTTATTTGAAATTTTTGTAGTTGGGGTTATATTTGGCCATACTTTTTTGTAACGACCTAATTCCGTCGCAAGGAAAAAGCCAACGGAGAAAAATTTTGGGCCGAAAAACTTTTTGGTAGTATCTTGAAATTTTCCAACCTAGTACAGATTTGGACGAAATCGGAGTTAGTGAGGTCTAGGGAAATCTAGTGACAGATGGGAGATCTAATTATGAATTTGATCATATGAGTAGATAGCTAAGATGTTAAGGAACCCGTACGACTTTACGAAATGGAATTCGGGAGAGCAGAACTCCCGAAATTGATCTTAGCATGAACAGGTATTTTCTGTGTATCGTGGGATGAAGGTGTGTTGTCAAATGGGGGTTTGGAACTCTTAAATTAGCTCTTTGTTTCCGTGCAAGCCGCTATGGCGGGATTTGTGCCACCAGGGCGGGGCCGTTGTAGCGGGGTGAGGACCGCTATGGCGGGACAGACGCGACTTAAGTCAGAAATAAACCCCAAAACGTCATTATTCTGCACTTTTTGACTTTGAGAGCTAAGGAATGACCCCATGTATTTTCTTGACAGTTTTCCACCATTCATGAGGCTAAAGGTAAGGTTTTCACTCCCCGAATCCAAGTTTCGATCCGTAGAACGTAAACTAATGGGTAATTATCGATGGGGGAGGGTTTTGATCTGGAATTTATGGTGGAAAAATCCCTAATTTAAATATTGGAATCATGGGTTTGATCTAGGGTTGATAGTGTTGACTTTAATCCGAGTAATTAGACATTGTTATTGATTCCTATGTTATATTGATTGTTTGTAGACCAAGAACAAGTGGAAAGAATTCGGAAAGGGAAGAATCAAGTTTCTTAGGAAGTTCAAGCTTTGTTCGAGGTAGGTGATGGCTGTGATTTCATGTTGTGTGATATATGTTTGTACTTGCTTCATTATATTGCATGTATGTGAATGTTGCATTATTGATCACACTAATCGTAAATAAGTATGAATGAATAACTATATACCATGAATCACCTCTTAATTGTATGATTGTGAGAATGTACATTGTGATTGTGATTGTGGTATGTTGAACGGAGCGGGTGTCACATTCTCACACACTAACTGGGATTGGATGTCACGTATCGACATAAATATTAGAACGGGTGTCACGATCCGACACACTAACTTGGAACGGGTGCCATGATCCAGTACACTAACTGTTTAGGTTTGGGTTCCATGAAAGGACCAATGACTTATTATACATATGCGTATTGTTGAGAATGTTGAATTGTACATTGATCCTGAAAAGATGACTAATATTGTATATGTTCAGTATATGCCTGTTTTATAATGTTGTGGTTACTTGCATGTATTTCACTTATTGGGATAGTCATGTGATCCTATCAGTACATTGTGGTTGTGTACTGATATTGCACTTGCTTGTTCTTTGTTGAGAACAGAGCATCTTTAGGCGGATATTGATAGACCTCAGCTAGGTGGCTATTGAGCGTGACCGGATTCAAGGGTGAGCCAGTTATTTTAGGTTGTCATGGATAAGGCTGGGCATCGGAACGGGTTGTACCGGTACCATTCCGATCCGTTCCAGTCTGGTAGTATTCGGGGTGAGATGGGATACATTGAACTGGTACACGGAACGAAATGAAATGGTATCATGATTTGGTACTGGTATACCGGTACCAGTTCATCCCGGTTCATTCCGGTTCCGATCCGATCCGGTCCCGATAAATCATTTTTAATTTAATTTAAAATAATATTTTTGTCATTATTTACTTTTATTAGCATTTCTTTTTTGTTTATTTAATGTTTTAAAATTACAAACTTAAGTTATTTAACTTACAAGTTATAAGTATAACTTAATAACTTATAAACTTCAAAAGATTCAAATCTTTAAAACTTATAACATAACTACATAAGCTCAAAAACTTGAATTTTTTTTTTATTAAACTTAACTTACAAACTTATATACGTAAAAATTAAAAAAATTATCTTTAAAATAAACTTAAGTAAAATTATTATAAATTTTAAAACTTAAATACTATAAACTAATATAACTTAGAAAAATAAAAAAAAACATTCGTATTTTTGTAATTCAAAATAACTCAAAAAAAATAATTATTTTTTGAAATAGCTATATGTGCCGTCCCGTTTATCCCATCCCGTTCCGTTCCGGTCCGTCTCGGTTCTATCCCGGTATATAGTGGGACGGGACAGAACTGAGCCTCCATCCCGGTAGTTCCGGTCCGGTTCATCCCAGTACCCGTCAACAACCCGGTCAAATCGTCCCGTTCCGATCTAGTACTGGTTCGTTCCGGTCCGGTGGTCCCATTCCGGTCCGATGGTCCTATTCCGGTCCGGTGCCCAGCCTTAGTCATGGATCTGTCTTGTTTAAGTCCACTCTTTTCGAACTCAGACTATTTGTTTAAGATGTTTGTTTAGTTTCGGGGATGTGCCCATTGTTCTTAAACTTGTCATTAGTAGAGTTTTGGTACAATGACTTTCAGGTTCTAAGGGTTAAGACTTCCGCATTTGTTTAGTTAGTTAGTTATGTAAACCTTTGGAGTTTATGGGAACTCTGTATTTCTTAGGCCATTTAAACCTGCTTCTGTACCTTTAAATACATAGTTCTTGGTTAAGTTGCTTAGTTGGGTTGTAGTATCAGTTCTCCCACCGGATGGTTAGTGTGGGTGTTAATTACGACGGTCTAGGTCGTGACATTTTTACAAAAAAATATTTAAATTTGAATATATTTGTCCGAATATGATTTAAATCCTCAATTTATAAAAATTTAAAAAATCACCCAACTTGAGTACTTGACTAGCTTAACCATGTGTTTATATATTCATTCGACTTGGCACATTTTTTTTATTGATGGCCTGAGTTTCTTAACAAAAATAGACAGAAAGATGATTCTTTTTATTTTTTAGATAGTACAAGGATGTTTTTAGCTCACTTAGATAATATAAGGATGTACATTAGATTTGAGTCATAATTGAGGGATGATTTTAGCCAAAAACTCATTCCCACTTTTAGTAATATATGATAATATAAGATAATATGATGATTAGTGAATTTCACCGCACCTTGTGCAATCATGAAAAAATAACAAAATTATATAATGTATACTCCCTCTATCCCAATTTATATGACTTTTTTTTTAGTTAGTTAAAAAAAAAATGACACATTTCTATATTTAGTAATAATTTAACTTTAAATTGTCAATTTTACCTTTAATAAAATAATTGATAGACATATAAACATATATCACTCATTTAACTTTAAATTGTCCTTTTTACCTTTAATGAAATGATTCATAGTCACACAAACATATATCACTCATTTTAGATCACAAGTTTCAAAAGTCTTTTTTTCTTTCTTAAATTTCATGTCAAGTCAAACTACACCATATAAAATTGACGGAGGGAGTAATATTTAAAATTCATAAATATCATTAAACATTAAAGTTTTAGACCAAGATAAGGTGGCCCCGAAAAATGAAAAATGAAAAAAGATATAATAATTAAAAGATTTGGATTTATCAATTCAGAACATTATGAATGGAATTGAAATGGTTTAGGAACCAAATATAACTTTCCGGAGCATTATGTACCAAATATACAAATTTACTCAATCTACAATCATACTACAAAAATCTAACTGTCAACATAAGAAGAAGCATTCACAAAGCCAAAAGAAAATGACTGTCTTCACTGATAAGCAATACGATCTATTGAATCCTAGTCATCAAATCATCTTATTAAATCTAGGGAAAATGATAAAAAATAACCCTGAATTAAATGTTAAATTTTTAAGTGAATAACAATTTTTTAATTACTACACTCATAAAAATAACTACTCACAAGTCACAAATGAAATACAAAATTCAAATGATAACTTTTTAACGTTGATTTTGCAAGTGGTTAGTCATGTGCATATCTAGCATTGGTTGTGTAACGACCCTTCCGGTTGTTATGGGTAAACCAAATGTGAAAGAATTTGAGTGAAAAAACTTTTGGGGTAGTGGGTTGAAAATTTTGTGCTAAGCTAGTCTCAAACAAAATCTGAACAAGGTGAGGTCTAGGGAAATTAGGGAAAGGATTGGGTAAAATGTCTACGGTTTGGTTGGTTTAACTATTAACTAAGAAGTAAAGGAGTCCATAGGACTTTTCAAAATAGAGAATTCAGGTGAGTAGAACTCTTATTGAACTTCATGCAAAAGGGTCAGTGTAACTACTTAACGATTTGAAGGTTTGTTGCAAAATAGACTAATTTGAGAAGATTTTAGAGGTTTTGTCTCATGCAAGTCGCTTTAGCGGGTGACATGCTACTATAACGGTAAAAAAAACTTGCCATGGGGCTGATTTGGGACGCTATAGCAGCATTTGGGTCCCTATTGGGCCGCTACAACATGGTTAATTGCAGTAAAAATGCAGAAAACCTCTAAAACTATCCATTATTTTCCAAGAACGTCTTGAGCAAAATCAAGGGCGACATAAGGGGATTTTTAGACATTTTTCATCAAGAACCTTTGTAAAGGTAAGTAATCCATTCCCCGATTTGGTACTTTGATTTCTAGGCCTTAAAGGCAGTAATTGTGTCCCTAGGAAAAGGTGTGGGTTCATCCTAAGGTGGGAAAAATGGGCTTATGATCTTGATTTATTTACTATGATCACTAACGTAACCATGGAATTGGTAGTTTAGGGTTAATTAATTGTTGGAAAGTCCTAGATTGGGTAGAAAAATCATGAGGTTGTCCTGGGTTTGGGATTACATTATAAT
This sequence comes from Solanum stenotomum, assembly GCF_019186545.1. Taxonomy (NCBI): domain Eukaryota; kingdom Viridiplantae; phylum Streptophyta; class Magnoliopsida; order Solanales; family Solanaceae; genus Solanum; species Solanum stenotomum. Next base: position 35,925,313 of record NC_064287.1, read on the forward strand.
CTGGGAAGGTTGACCTCGATTGTGATTTATTTTTTACTTGTGTTATTATTTTAGACCAAGAACAAGCAAAAGTTTCACAAAAGGAGTCAAAAGTTTATCATCAAACTTCTGCAGAAGCAACTTGACAAGCTGGTAGGCTAGGCTTTTTAACTGAGTACTGAGACCTATCTTTATTCACATAATATCTTGTAAGTTGTCTGAAGATTGCATATATTGGCCTTCGGGCTCGGAGTCTAGATGGTTGAATGTGTGGTTAGTTTTGGTGTAGGCTGATAATAGACTTGATTAGTTAATGTTGACCTTATGACAGTTGTTGGTAGTTATCAAGGGAAGGTGATTGTGGGTAATCAGATATTGAGCAGGGAACTTTCGGGTAGGAACCTGTTCAGGTAGGTGGTGGTTGCTTGTTTCTTGTTTATGTTATATATTCTTGTTAACTGCTTCGTTAGTACTGCATGCATAATGTATAGTTAGGGAAATGGAAGAAATGTAAACATAATCGTTAACTATTGTCAATCATACGCAATGAATATACTTACTTGTATGTACAAGGGTAATTATTTATTGTGATTGTGATTTCTATTTGTGATTGATGGTTGGCTCGGGTACCACACATGGTACAGGATAACCCTTAGTCGGCTTTTGTACCATGCTTGGTACATACTAACAGTTGGCTTGTGTACCATTCCTAGTACGAGAATATTCATATGGTTTGATCGGGCACCAAATCTGATATTGGAATCCCATTGTTAGCTCGGATACCACACATGGTACATACTAACGGTTGTCTCGGGCACCACGCTTAGTATAGGGATATTTATATGGTTGGATTAGGCCCAATGCCTAGTACATTAACTATTTGTCTGTGGGTTCCATGAGTGAACTAGGTTTACTTCTTCATGATGTGATTGTAACATGTTGGTCCATGAGTGGCTGAGATATGTGTTTAAATGTTGGAATGGTTCTTGTGTAGATCAAGATTACATGTTAAAGACTGTGGATGATGTCTTAAGGATCCTTGGTGGTCAGGGTTACTTGAAAAGTGTGATGAATCATGTATGACTTATTGTAAAGTTGTGGTTACATGTTCCTATTTTGTATAATTGAAGCATTGTTAAGTTAGGATGTCAACTAGGAATTGGGCTTATTCACTAGCTTACACTGTATTTTGGGGATTTTAGCTAAGGTGGTTTAGTAAGAGTCTTGCAACTAGTTTACTAAAGTAGTCGAGGGTCATGGTGTTGACATGAGACCTTGAGGGAGTGTAGTAGGCTGGTTGACAGAGTTAGTAGCAATCTTGTATTCGAGTATTCTCTATGTGATAAATGGGTTAGGTAATGATCTTGTAACATCTCGCTAATTGACAAAACTAGAAAGAATTAGAATTGGAAATAGTCATTTTAGGAAAGAATGAAAAATCTGGAAATTTGTCAAGTTATGCTAAGTTTGGGTTTTTGGTCAACTTCAAATGACCATAACTCCTAGATCAGGACGATTTAGGTGTGCTTCCAGATACCGTAGGAAATATTTTGGAATTATCTTTCCAATGCCGCCGAGTTTGCGCGATTCCGAGTTCGTATGACTGAGATATGCCTATTGGAAGTTGGGTTGTTTGGATAATGAAAGTCCAATCCGGATTTTGGAAGGTATTTTGGTCTTTTCCATACCCAATAACTTAATTTCGTTTTTTGGTAATTAATTGTGGTCTAAACTGAACTTGGTCATTTTACGCTTTTGCAAAAGAGTTAGGGTTTTGAGAGAAGAGAAAAAAAGAGGAGAAGAAGCAAGGATTCATTGATTTCTTGGAGAATTGCGTGTGGATTTCACCAAGGGTTAATCCTACGAGGTATGTGAGACTTTCATAGTGTTGGGTTCGTTCACCCACACGCCAATCATGTTTAGTTCAGAGAAATTCATCCTAAAAAGGGTTGAAAGTTTGATATTCTTGATATGTGTTCTTGAATTTATTTTCGTTCTTGAATTGGGCATTGAGGAGTTCTTGAGACTATCGTGCCAAGTTTTGGAGTTGTTTTGAGTTAGGTTCTTGGGTTCATTTACTGGGTATCTGAATCTAAAGAAAATTTGAGAATAATAGTCAAGTTTAGGTGATTTGGGGTTGGAAAAATGAAGAAGGAAAAGTCGGGGGAATTTGGGCACCAGGTCCTCGTCGTTCCTTAGATTTGGGGAGATCTCCTTCGCGGAGCGGAGCGGTCGTGGACCGTTCTACCTCAAAATTTATTTCGCGACCAAATATTTAAATGCATCTCTGCGTCGCGGACTTTCTTCCAGACAATGATTTCTTGATATTTAATTTTCTCATGTTTAACTATCTAAAAACACTCCTAAACATCATGAGATCTTTCCTATCACAAATCACAATCCTTGAATCCATAATTCAATTCAAGGAAAGTTAAGAGTCAAGTTAAGAGAAATTCATAAAGTTTTCCAAAAGTCTTTCACAAACGTTTTAACTTTTTTTTAAACTTAAGCTTTGAGTTGAGTAAAAAGTAAGAGTAAAGTTCAATTCTTCAAAGATCATACGGGAACTAAGTATTCCCAAGAGTTAAAAGTATTTTCACATTTGAACAAGAAGGGAAACACTGATTTCCAAGAAGAGTTTTTGAGCTAAGTTTTTGAGTAATTATCTCAAACCAAAGAAAGAGTTTTGTTTTTAAAACATATGAGCTAAGTATATTTTAGGAGTAGTATTGAGCACCGATATGGGGACGCGAGTTCATAATAACTCAAGTCTCCATAAATCATGTAGTCATCATGGGTAGAAAAGGATCATACGTTTTAGATGCTTCCTTAGTGCTTTTTAGCATATATTAGTGGATCCACTTAGTTAAGACGTTCTATATGACGGCAAAGTATAGGACAGTTCTGGCAGCGTGGGAAAGACGTTGTATCACCACTTAGGCTCATAGTGGTGGTTGTCGGTTAGAAAATCTCCCACAATATTATATTACTTTATTATATGAGTAAGTTGAGTTGTTATCGCATTTCTTTAACAAACTGAGTTGCTTTCTATTCTTTTAAAAGCTTTCCATATATTGCATGTGTTGTTGCTTTATATTAAGTTAAGTTATTCATGAGTTGAGTAAAGGCAAGGTAAGTGTTCCTTTTAGATTCTTTTCAAGCTTACGTTATGTTTTAGTATTCCCCTCGCATACTCGTACATTCAATGTATTGATGACATTTGGCCTACATCGTTTTATGATGCAGACATAGGTAACCAGGATCAGCATCCAGCACCTCGTTGATCCAATTGAGCACTCAGAGTCTGTTGGTGAGCCTTTTTGCTTTCCGGAGAGCTCCTTTTTACATTTCTTTCTAGTTTTTCAGTTGTTAGGATGATCGGGGATCTTGTCCCGACATCCCTCTTTGTTTTAGAGGCCTCATAGATGAGTAGCTATAATTCTTTAGTCTTTCCTTTTTCAGTTGTATACGCTTAAGACTTGAGTTGCCATTTTGGCTAAGTTTGATATTTCTTTAAGACATTACATGAGTTATCCTTTTGAGACTATTTCTTGTGTTTAAGTCTTCCGCTGAGTAAGTAAGCTAGGTCAAGGGTTCGCTTGGGGCCAGCAATGGTTCTCGAGTTTCAGTCCCGCCCAGGGTATAAGGTTGGAATGACCTGGATGGTGGAGTTGGCAGAGGAAGGCGGTGGGGTGACTTGAGATAGAGTGTATGAATCCAAGGTATTAATACTACTTCTAGTAAGAGTGGCAACTCAGTGTATCGGAGACCTAATTTGAGCTCCAAGTTTCATGTCTCTTTGATTATTTGCATGATGTTATGTGGTGGATTCGAATAGACCGATGATGTGTATCACTATATGTTGTTTAAACTGATACTACTCTTGTTATTCCACTTGGCATAGTCTGGTTGCAGGATCAGTGACGTTTCTAACGTGAAAATGAAAATGATATTTGATAGCTTCTACTCTTTTTTCCTGATAGTGAGAATTGTGTCGTATTTTTTTCATAATTTTCTACTCTCGTAGAAGCTCTTGTACTTGTTTACACTAGTTCTTGGGAAGGGTTCAATGTATTTTTTGTACAAAAGTACTTTATTTTAATTATGTTTGAGAGTAATTTTGTATGTACAATAAGGTGATTAGTTTATAATTGTTCACTTCCGCATTTCATGTCTTAACTTGGGTATAAGGGTTCTCCTATCTAGGTGTTAGAGTAGGTGCCTGCACGACCCTTTGGGTTAGGTAGTGACAGGCTATTATATAGTTCCATTAGAATTTATGCTCATAGAGTGTAGGTATAAAAAATTAGGGAAATCCAATGCTATACTTCCTTTTTTTTTAAAAAAAAAAGGAGAGACGATAATATGTGTACTAGCTCGCTGTATAGATTATATAAAACTCAACTTCCTTTTTCTAAAAAAAAAACAATAACCATGAATGTGAATAAAGCTAGAAATTTGACAAAATATTCTAACTTTTAAATTTGTGACTCTAATAAGCAAATGAGAAAAGAGAAGCGGAAGTGGAAAAATTATTGCATTTGGAATTCCCAAAATTCAAAAGAGGTAAGAGTTGAGTTGTTTTTGTACAAAAGTATCTAGAATTACCCCTTAACCATAATAAATACATTTAACTTCTTATCTTACTCGTGGAAACATTGTTATCATTTTACTGGAAGTTCTGATCTTCTATATTTTTATTGACATTTTGCAGTTCTTCAAAAATATCCTTTATGAAAAATGCAGGAACTACCAATAAGCATAACGGCTCACTAAGACATCATAAAGAGGCAAGTAGGTTGGGGCAATAGATGCAGGTTTTGTCGTGAGGTGTTCATTTCGAGTCAAGGAATCGATGGGCACCGACGCAAGCACATAATCATTAAAAACCTCTCATCCAGCCCTGAATCATGTGCTTGTGTTAGTGCCCAATGATTCTTTAACACAAGGTGAATACTGTAGAACCAAACACCTGCATTTTTCCTAAAGGATTTTTTTAAAATAACTGTACAATGTCTATCCACATATAAAGGATTAGGACTTTCGATAAAATGGTAACAACACTTGCACGAGTAAGGTAAGAAGTTAAATGTATTTATTATACTTAAGGAATAATTTTAGATATTTGTTAAATAAAATAACTCAATTTTGACTTCTTTTGAATTTTGTAAACCCCTAATGCAACATTTTTTTCGCCTCTTTTTTTTTCTCATTTGCTTATTAGACTCATAATTCAAATATTAGAATCTAACTCCAGTTTTCTTTCATTATTCACATTTGTGATTATTATTTTGTTTTCTAAAAAGAAGTTTAGTTTTATATAATATTTACATCAAGTTAGTGATAATATTATTATCTCTCTTTTTTACTTTTTAACAAAGAAAAATAGTATTGAATTTCACTAATTAATTTCTTATGCTTATCTCCTAAGAACATGAATTAAGCAAAACTATAACTACCAATGTTATATAAGCACATGTCCATATGCATGTAAAAACAATCTTAATAATTTTTAAATTGAATTTAGTATTTCATTTGTGACTTGCGAGCAATTATTCTTAAAACTAGAATAGTATATTTGTTCTAAATCGCTAAATTAAAGATTACATCAAATCCTATTTCCTATAATAAATGTAGTACTAGCAGAAATCAAATAATTTTTGCAATAAAGTTCAAGCAGCAATTCTTAGCTTAATCAGCCCATGTAATAGAAATTGAAATCTATTTGCAACAAAACAATTGATTTATAACTGAAAAAAATCACCATATATGGAAACTGAATTTTACATCATCTAAAATGCTTTTGTAACCGTCTAATTCTTTTTGACCCTTTATATATTGCCATTCCTTTCTTTTTGTCCCTTCCTTTTAGTAACCTTACCTTTAAAACTCTTGCATAATGTTTCAATTGCACTATTCTTTTTCTCTTCTTTAATTATTTATTAGTTTTTTCCTCTATTTGCTTTAAATATTTACCTTCATAACTCATATCTAGGGGTGTCAAATGGGCGGGTTGGGTTGAAATTGGAGATATTAAAATGAGTTGAAATAGAAATCGGGTTGGGTCTTGACCCGCCCAAGTTTAGTTTGGGCTCAAATGGGTTGGGTTCAAATGGGCTAAAAAACGGGTTGGGTCTTGACCCGTCCAATTTGACCCGATTAATCTCAATAATTTTAACATAGTGATATTTAACTTTTATAATCACAATGTGAATTCAGCTCAAGATTTTTTTTAAAAAATTAACAAATTGATCGATAAATCTTAAAAGATGTTAAATAGATAATAATTCATACCTTTAATATAGGAACATATCTTAGTAAAGAATTTTAAAACGGGTTGAAATTGGAGATTGAATTGGGCTCAATTGAGAATTCTCTTAAAATGGGTTATGCTTGAATGGGTTGAGATTGAATCCAATTCAAATTATCTTGAGTCCAACCCTTGAAATTCTGGGTGGGTTGGGTTCATTTTTGACACCCCTACTCATATCTAATTATCTATTCAATGGCTACTCTTAATATTTATAACTCTCATACTTTTCATAATCATAACCTCAAAATATTTAACTTAAAACTTTAAAGTGTCTTTTGGTATTCCTACTATTTCACTTATTCATTATTGTACTATTTGATCCATGTCTTAATATGGCTCGATAAGAAGATCTTTGGATTTTTTAAAGATTATGACAGTAGGTGTGCATCAAAACTCAAAAAATTATGATTAAGATCTTAAGAAAGATATGCATGTTATATTTTTTCTTCTATGTTTATTTTTTTGTATTTTCTCTCTATTAGACTTCTTTAACAAAGTTATAATAGATATGTGACTTCAGGAATTTGGGATCCCAAAAGGAACCTTGCCTATGCTGATGATACTATTATTTTTGTTGTTGCTGATACGTTCTCTTTGCAAGTGATTATGAGAGTCAATCAGGCCAGAAGATTAATAAGGAGAAAAATGCTTTCCTTGTTTGTAGCAAGACTGCTCAAGCTGATATATTCAGGTAATTGAAGAGTGTACTGACTGTCCTAGAGGCAAGTTTCTTTGACATATCTAGGTTCTCCGATAGGGCATGCAAGAAAAGCAAAAAAAAAAAAAAAGAGAAGGTACATAACAAGTTGCACATTTGGAAGGGTAAACTTTTCTTTATTTGGTGGTAAGTTTGTTCAATCAACAATGTGTTGCAAAACATATCTATATATCAACTATCAGTCATCATCCCTCCAAAATGTGCTATACATGATTTTCATAGAGTTATTGCTAGATCATATGAAATTTCAAAAAGATGAAAGAAATAAATACTAGGTGTCTTGGGCAGAGGTTTGCTTACCTCAAAAAGGGAAAAGGATTGGGCATTAGATCTTTGTGTGGAATTTTAGGAACAAAAATCTATGTGGTCTAATTTTATATGAAATAAATATTGTAAAAGACATAAACTTCGATTGGTAGAATGCAGAGGGAGTTCACGGACTGGAAGTATATGTTACAGGCTAGGGACTTCATGGATGAAGAGATATGGTGGGAGCCTTAAATGTGGTCGCTCAAGTATTTGTTTTGACTATTGAATCCAATTAGGTTCCATATACTATTACATTTCTGTATCATTGACTACAAATCTGGTCTTGAAAGATGTAAAGCAATTAATGAATCAGGGAAGATGGGATGGTACCCTATTGCACCAATAGCTACCAGATGATATTTGCAATCATAATTTCAGCAGAATTAGAGTAGCAGAGGATACATATGAATGGGACAACCATGATGAAAGCTACACAACTCAAACAAATTCACTTTTAGTAGTGGAAAAAATAAGACAACCAGGAACTGTATAGGATGATTATAACTTTATAAGTTTATGTAGGAAAAAGTATTCCTTTTAGGGTGTGTTTAGTATGAGAAAACGCTTTCCTAGAAAATATTTTCTTATAAAATAAGTTGGTTTCTAACTTATTTTCTCATGTTTGATTGGTGAAAATGAAAAATATTTTCTAGTGTACGATTGGTGAATGATTTTTTTTTAGAAATTATCTTTTATTGTTGGCTAGAGAATATAAAATATTTTTTAGAAATATAGTTTCTGGCCTAAAAATAAACCCCAATAAACGATCTGCCACCTGATTCAAAACTTGACCCCTACTCTCGACACTGGATTCGACATTGAACTAGAACCTGACCCTTATCATGACCCGAATTAGGACACAATCCCAAGACCCAACCCAGGACCTAACCTCGTTAGATATATGACATTTGAATTGGAATATGATCTCGACACCCAAACCTAAACCCAACCTCGACCCTCGACCGGACGTGAGACCCAACCCCAACTTTTGACCCTAATATTCGACTCAAGATCCAACTTTTGAATTGGAAGTTGACTTTGTGACCTGACCCTCGACTCCGACTCTGGACCTAACCTTAAATTCGACCCTAACACATGGCCCAAGATCGATATCCGACTCGAGACCTAATAACAAAACACAGCCCCGACAAAAACCAGACCCCGACCTCAACCCTGATACTTGACCTGAGACCCGACCTAAAAACTGACCCAAACCCTGAAACCTAACCCAAGACCCAACACGCACCCTTGAGACTCGACCTCAACCATGATCTAAAAGCCGACCTTGACACCCAACAACGACTGAGACCCGACACCTGACCTCAACCTCAAACCCGAGACGCAACCCTAACCTAGGACTCACCCTTAACCCAAGATCTTACCCATTCCTGACACTGGATCCTTCTTGAGACCCCACCCCGCCTCAACTCTAACACTAGATCCAAAATAAATTTGTGAATTTATTGGAATTTGCTAACTTGATCATTATGAATAATAACTTGTCCAGATGGACACTTTTATATTTTCAAAATACACTATTAAATAATGCATAGGGGTAATAGGCTCTTCCCAAAGTTTGAGATTGTTACAACAATTTCGATTAAAGTTCGGATATATTTCAGACCTTTTTATAATTACTATGTGTAGCTATACCTTTCTATTTTGTTGCATAACAGTAAATACGCGAGCCTAACTATAATTTAACCATAACATTTGGCATTTCGAGGATCTTATAACATTAGATCATCAAAATTTGATCTTGATAATATATAATCTTAGTAGCACTACACTCTCATGAAACGGGCTATTGTCCCCTCAGGAGCTACTTGAATAGAAGGCGACACATATCCTGATTCTAGTCTAGCTAATCCACCGACGTGCCTATTTCGGTAAATTAATTTTTCCCAATTACATTATTTAGAAGGCTGCTAAGTGTATTCGGAGGTACACTTATACACTTTGACATCCAAGCCTTTTTCCCTCGGGAGGCATCACTTAACAATAATCAATTATCTCTAGTTAGAATCTACTGTCTATTTGAACCGAGTACACCAACAAAACACAACAATCATTCACATAGGTAAATCATCATACCACAACTATAAGAAGAAACGAGTTTGAACCACTTGTCTATGACAATAGACTACTGCATTTTCGTAAGTAAATCACATGTTGTAAAGACTGAATATGAGCTGGAAGACAATTGTTTATTAATGAAGGCACAAATGTATTAAATATTCTGAAAAAATAATAACACTCATAAACGAACTAAACTAAAATAATCTAAATAAACAATAACTGCTGAAATAACAAATACAATATCCTATATAAACAAGGACTACCAAAATACTAACACCGACTAAACTCTTAACTAATGTCGGAATTCACTTATGATACTCTAATATGCCCCCCCAAGTAAGGCGATAAGTCACTAAGCCTAACTTGGACATATTATTCTCAAATGCATATTTAGGCAATGCCTTGGTGAGAGTTTTGGCTATTTGATCGGCATAATGCATGAACAACACGAACCCTTTAGATGTTGACATGGTGGCGAATAAAGTGAAATTCCATTGCAGCATACTTCACACAACTATGGAGGACATGATTCTTGATCCAAGATTGTCCCAATAGTGTCATGACCCTCACCCATCGTGAGTGGAACCCACACTAATCCTCCGGTGCAAGAACCAACTACCATCCCAAGGCTAACCCATTAAACCATGTTAGAACAAATAAATTATATAAAAAACTAAGAAAGCAATTTATAAACAACTAAAAAATTGAGTTCCCATGAACTTAATCAATCAATTTAAAACAATTGCGGAATAAACTCCCTAGGACCTAAAAGTCATAGTACTAAAACATCTAACAATCTAGAATAGGGGATGCAAACCCAAACTAAAATAAATAAAGTGTAAGTCTAGAATGTCCAAATCTAAATAATGAACTAAGAATGAAAAGAGGAATCCCTAGTAGCCCGAAAGAAGCCTTACCCTTGGAATCAGATGAAAGAAATTCTCATAGTTGAGGTCTCGAAAGAGTCCTTGGAACATGCTCTATACTCAACAAAGAAAAAACAAGTGTAGTATTAGTAAACAACCACACTGGCTAGTAGGATCATCGGCTAGTTTAAGTAAATAAAATATGAACAGACAATCACTAATCAGTAAGCAGACAATACACAATTACAAACACAAATACAATATAGACTATACATATCAGTCATCACCTTGAATATATATGCATAAACATCATGAATCATCACAACACAACAAGCTAGTCTGGTTCTCTTATAGAACCCCACACATACAACTATGAGTGTACCGATATGGTACCCGTTCCCATTGTACCGGCATGGTACCCATTCCAGATGTTACTGTACTAGTGTGGTACCCGTTCCAACAACAACATGTGTCAGCATGGCACCCCATCCCAATCATCACATACAATATAATAATGATACATGACAACCCATGAAATTCATGTAACACATTCATAGCATATTATTAACAACATCTTTCATTTTATATCATGTCTTCCCAGTTTCCCTAATCATGTAGAATGCATGCACTACTAACTACATAGTTAACAAGCACATATAGAATAAATAGAAAAACAACTACCATCACCTACCTACAATTAAGCCCTGAGATCTCTAAAGAATTGAAGTTTTCCCTTTGTTATAAATGTGGGCTTATTCTTGGTTTAAACAACAATATCAAATACAATAATCAATCGATGATGGAATAATAATACCCAGATTGTAACCACATCCTAACCAGGTCATTATGATGATCATTCTACCAAACAAGGGTATTTTCCTCCATTAATTAAAGTTAAAACCAATTCCCTAAGATTAACTGCCTAGATTCTAAGGATTAAGAATCAAAATACAAAATGGCACCTTTTTCAAAGAGATCGGTAAAAAAATCGAAGGAAACTGCCTTAAATCACTCTTATCAGTTTCAAGAATAAAATTGCAGAAAATAACAGGTTATGGAATTTTTTTGTAGAAAACCTTGACTAACCCAGTTATAACGGTCCAACCCGCTATAGCAGCGTAATCATAGCGGCCCACCTACTATAGAGGGAATTAATTAAACCTGAGGCATTTATTCCCTCTATAGTGGCTTGCATAGAGACAAGACCTCGTAAATCCTCCCCTAAGCCCCCATTTCACAACACACATTTGTACATTGAAGTTATAAACTATCTCTTTCACGCCAAATCCAATAACAAAAGTTCTACTTATCCGAATTTGATCATGAAAGGCCTTATGTCCTAGATACTAGGAAACGTTATCCAAGCTCATACATATCACCCCATAAATTCACGAATTTCCCTGGACCTCTCCTTACTAAGATTCCATCTAAAGTTGTCCTAGCCTAGAATTTTAAAGTCACTACTCAAAAAGTTTTGTAGCCATTTTTTTCACAATTGGCCTACCCCTAACAACCGAATGGGGTCATTACAATAACATATTAATTTACCCACCGCTCTTCCTCGATTGATCAAACAAGAAAAACTGAGCTAAGTCAAAAGAGAGTTATATTTGCATCCTCAAACAAGTAAGGATATTGTCTCACATGTACCTATTAGTTTCCCAAGTGGCTTCCTCAATCAGAAGATGCTTCCACTAAACCTTTACGGATTTGATCTCTTTTGTCATCAACTTCTGAACATCACGATCAAGAATCACCATTGGTTCCTCTTCATACTACAATTCCTTGTGTAGTACTATTCAGTCCCACTTGATGATATAATCTCCATCCCCATGGTACTTCTTTAGCATAGAAATATGAAAAACTAGATGAAGTGCAAACAAGTTGGGTGACATTGCTAACTTGTAAGACATTGACCCTACATTGTAAGGAATCTAGAACAAACCAATGTAACGAGGGTTAAGCTTACCCTTCTTACCGAACCATATCACCCCTTTCATTGGTGACACCATCAACAAAACTTGTTCCCCACCCTGAAATGTCATGTCTCTTACCTTGCAGTTTGCATACTCCTTCTATCTACTCTAGGTTGTCAACAACCTTGTTTGGATATTTCTTAACTTCTCTCGAGCCTCCCTCACTAAATCAATACCCAAGGGATTTACATCTCCGACTTCAAACCACCCTTAGGCGATATGTACCCCCTCTCATCAAGTGCCTCAAACGGTGCCATATCAATGCTAGAGTGATAAATATTATTATAAAAAAACTCACACAAGTGTAAGAATGGATACCAGTGACCTCTATAGTCATCGCATATGCTCTCAACATATCTTCTAGTACCTGGATAGTTCTCTCCGACTAGACATCTGTTTGCAGATGAAAGTTTGTACTGAAACTGGGTTGATGTCCCATCGCCTCGTGTTACTTATCCCAAAACATAAAACTAAACTGGGTTGCTCGATGATAGAAAGGGGCATCTCGTGCAACCTTCATATCTCCTTTGTGTATATCTTGGCAAACTATTGAATAGCGATGTATTTAGTAGTACTTATGATGATAAATGTGCCTCGTGTTAATAAAGACAAGAAGAAATCGGTGTGTGTATACTTTTGAATGATTATTTTGAATCTTGTGTTGGCTAGGTGCATTTTGATGTAAGTCTTGCGATGAACATCGCACATAGGATTTTAATCTTGCAGGGTTGTGCTAAATGATTGTGTTTGAGGTGCCTTATGTGGTGAGGTTTTACTTGAAAACATGCTTGTTGAATCGTAGAATTTTTCTTATTAGTCCAATTGTCTAGCTTTAGTGAATATAATAAATGATCTTGGGCACATATTTTAAGGGGTAAACCAAATGTGCTTACCCCTTTGTGACTACCTTGTGAGGGCGTGCAACCATTTTTGGCACCATTTGAGCCTAAATCGTTTGTTGATAACCTTGTTGGAATCTCTTGAAATAAATTGTCCCTAACTTCTCATCCCATGAATCCTTTTCTAAGCGTTGGTTTGTTTGAATAGCCAACTTAGGCCAAAAGCCTAAGTTGGGGATGTGGAAAGGAAGGGGGAAAGAAACCCAAGTGGAAGAAAAAGAAAGATGAAGTGAGACTCAATTTTGAAGTGTATTACAAAAAAAAAATGGAACCCCTCCTTATAAGTGGTAGATTTACACTCATTTGAGGCCTTTTTTGTTCAACAATTAGTGTTCTCAATGCCTAATTATATCCTATTATGATGATATTTGATGATTTGCAACTATGAAGGCTAAATGACAAGGCAAAGATGAATACTTGGAAGAAAGACCAAAAATATTAAAAGAAGTGTAAACTTCACACTGGAAGTCACCTAACCAAAATGGTGGTTCGCTCAATTGGCACAACCTCGCTCAAAGTGGCAGTGCTCACAATTTAATTTAGTGGAATCAGGTTGGCGAACTTGAAGTGAAATAGAAACTCGCCAAATAAGAAGGGTGAACAGGATGACCATCAGTTAAGGTGACAATACTTGGATGAAAACTGAAGGCTTAAAGGGTGAACGAAGGTGGTAATCGGTGATCTTTTGAATGTGAAATACATACTAAAATGAGATCGTCAACTGAGGTTCAAACACCTGAAGCCTGAAGCAAATGAAAGATGAGCTAAAGAACAAAAGGTGATTCACCAATCATGTTTAGTGAGCCCAACACCGTCATCGAGTTGGTTACGCAATGAATTTTGGGAAACTTTAATAGCCCAAAGGAGAGAGAAAAAAAGTGTCGAGTGTAAAGTTTCTAGAGTGGAGTTTAGAGTTCTAAGTAGTGAATTTTTGAGAGCCTTTGTATGAGATATTTCACCTTGTGAAGAACATCTTTAGTTTTGGGGTTTTAAATTTTACTTTTGCATTTAACAATGGGAAGTTGAAATCAAAATAGGTGTTGATTATAATTGCTTAATTTTATCACATCCATGGCTGCTAGTATGATAGGTATAATTTCTTTACTATTTGTGATGGGTGGCTAAAACTCGGGTGCAGTTATGGGGTTAAGTGTTGATTTAATGTAGTGTGTATTGTGTTTTTCTTTGTTTTATTGCTTATCATCCATGGATTTAGGCTAATTATCATGAGGTTAACCTATGTGTTAATGTTGCAAACTTAATCCTATTTTCAATCTCTGATTGATGCTCGAAAGAGATCGACTACAATGTGTAATTAGTTTGATACATGCAATTTAGGTTTGATGTCTATAATTTGCTTGAATGAGGAATTATGGTTCAGATCTATTTGTCCTAAATTTGCTCAAAAGAGAGATATCGTAAGGTAATGTGTTGTTTAGTTATGCACATAGATGGGACCGAGAGGAGATTCTATGAATTGATGTTTGAGATTGAAAGAAGATTAGTATCATTGAAGATGGTCCAGCCTATCCATGAATGTTTAGCACTAGTGAGCAACAAAATTACCCCTACGTGGCATCCATTTTCAATCCCCCGCACCCCTATATTGCTTGTTAATTACTTGAATTTCTGAAACTTTAGTTTAATTGTTACATTTGATACTACAAACACTTTTAGTAAATTTGGTGGAATCATCCACTCATTTGTCCAAACCTACTACAATGAACAAGTCTGCATTCTTGATTTCTTAGTTGAATTCTGATCATTATACTATTCCTTGTGGGATTTGACCCCGACTCTTAGTTGGGTATGTTTATGACAACGATCGCTTACTCTTTGAATTTATTTTTAGAGTAGTTTGAGCGTAATCACTATGCGCTATTAGCAAATGGTTCAGCAGGATTGGCTCAGGCCTATGTTTTGGCATTAAGTGCCAGTTGCACCTCTTGAGTTTGGGGCGTGACAGAATATAAATCAAGACCACACACTTTGAGAAATACTGTGTAATAATCTGATGTGTTTTTTTAAGGAATGAATTTGCTCTCTTACCATGTGAATATCATTTAAGACAATGAAGCAATTAATGAGCTAAGGAGAAAACAACAGAATTGTGAAAATTTTATTAGTATATGAGACATATCATATGAATATCATTAATGAAAATGAAGCAATTAAAGAGCTAAGGGAAAAAAAAAGAGATTTATGATACTTAGTCAGTATATATATGAGATATACCATGTGAAAAATATTGAAGAAAAGGAAGCAATAAATGAGCTAAGAGAAAAAGAAGAGAATTGTGATACTTTATCAGTACACGAAACATACCACATGAATATCATTGAAGGAAGCAATTAACGAGCAAAGGGAACAAGAAGAGAATTGACATTATACATAATTAGAGCTTGTTTGGTTGGAAATAATTTATTTCGGAATTAATTTTTTTGAGATTGGTTATCCCATTTTGAATTTGGGATTAAAATAAACTATAATTTCGGAATAAGTTATCCAACAATTTTATTACGATCAAACATGAGATAAACTTATCGTAAAATTAATCTAAAATTAATTATTTCTTATCTCTCTTACCAAACGAACCTTTAGAATTTGGCTCGTTGTCCAATTTGTTGAATTAAAACTCATTTCAAAGACTATAGATAATTAGTTTAACCCATATGGGTAGTTTGAGAACATTTCCTAAAGTGACTTTCACAAAAATGCTCCCGCGGAGCAAATTATTTTACCTATTGCTTTCTCATGTTTTACAATTTATAACAGTAAAAAGGAGATACAAAACATATATATTGAAGTCAATCATGTGCTAATAGTTAGTCTAACTAACATATTCTCGTTGTTATTATTATTATCAGCAGAGGTTGGTGAAAGCTTAAAGCATATAAATAATTTATTCTAAAGTGATTTTTTTTTTTAATTCTTTAACTTCCTATTAAACTAAGCATGAACATTAAAGCTAAAATATTACTCCTTCTATACATTTTTATTTGTCACAATTTGACTTGACACACATATTAAGAAAATAATTATTGATATAAATATTCCATCAAACTATCTCCTATTAAATGATGTCTCGAAAAATGATTTGAAAAAATAAGTATTTAATGTTGAGAGTAAAACATAAAATATTTTTTATTGTCTTTCCTTGATATGCCAAAAGTGACAAGGAAAAATGAAAATCTATTTTAAGAATAAGTGACATGTAAAAGTGAATGGAGGGAGTATGTAGTTTCAATTTAATTTTTTTTGGTACATTTATCAATTAAAAAGTTAATTATTAATGTTAGGTTGTGTTATTTTTTTTCAAAACTTTAATGCATCCACTAGTGCATATTTGTTTTTTACCTATGACATTGTTCATTCTTGTATTTCGTTCGTGATATTTCTAGCTCCGTCATTATTCACTTGACATGTTAAAAAATATTTTTGTACATTTACTATAACTTTAACTTAAAATCATAAAAATTAAATTTTTTCTTAAAATTCAAAACCATAAAAATATTTTATTTTTTTCTTAAACTCGATACCAAATCAACCAAATATAATTTTGTTTATGTTGACTCGGTCAACACCAAACATCCTAACTAGTGCATTCATAGTCGTAGCCTCATCATTTCAATAGCATCTTCCCTGTACTGCACAAATAATGGAGGAATACAAATCACTGAAAATCATTCAAAAATCCCCGAACTCTCTTGTCTATTACCTGTATCTTAACCGACCCACACATCTCAACGCTCTCTCACGTGACTTCTTCACTGAATTCCCCAAAGCCATCTCCTCACTCGATCAAAACCCCAATGTCGCCGTCATCATCCTCGCTGGCTCCGGCAAGCACTTCTGTTCCGGCATCGACCTCCAAACCCTAGGCGATATCTTCAAAGAATCCGACTCCGTCGATTGCGGCCGTAAAGTCGAGAGGCTCCGGCGGCATATCAAGTTCCTTCAGGAGGCTATTACCGCCTTAGAGTGTTGCCGTAAACCCGTGATTGCCGCTGTCCATGGCGCATGTATCGGTGGTGCGATTGATATAATTACTGCCTGTGATATTAGGTATTGTTCTTCTGATGCTTTTTTCTCAGTGAAAGAGGTGGATTTAGCTATTACGGCTGATCTCGGGACACTTCAGAGGCTTCCCAGTATTGTTGGGTTTGGAAATGCTATGGAGTTGGCTTTAACTGGTCGGAGGTTTACAGGTTCCGAAGCTAAAGATTTGGGCTTGGTGTCTAAGCTTTTTACTTCTAAAGAAGCTTTGGAGGAAGGTGTCAAAGTTGTTGCTGAGGGTAAGTTGTCATCTGCATTTATTTTTTTCTCTTAGTAAAGTTTCATTCTTTTTATTTACCACTTCACTTCTATATTCCTCGACAAAAAATGTTCTTGTTCTACGTTGATGGTTAAATAAGTTACTCCCTCAGTTTTAATTTGTTTTGAAGAAGTTAATTTTTTAAAATCTTGTGGTTTTAAACTAAAGATGGGTTTTGAAGGTACCATAATATTCTTTTAATTTTATTGTCTAACATGTTATATGGAAAGTTGAAATGAAAAAGATTATTTTTAAATAGACTAAAAAGGTGAGTTAGATAAACAAATTGAAACATAGGGATCATTATAGAAGACTGTACATTAAGCAAGTTCGGGTGTAGTAGTGTGCCAAGAATCAGCTTAGAATTTGAAATGCACATCATGATATCCTGTGAAAAGCTAAGTTTTGAAAGGATATTAAGATATAGTGAAAATCACAGAAAACATTTTTCTTGGGAAAGGTAACAGATAGTATATATAATAAGAGCACTGAGTGAGGTAGTACAGCCATATTTACAGAGAAACGAAGAACCCTTGCAAAATAAGATTTACAGAGAACCTATCAGATCTATCAGGGAATTTGTCTCCTCTACTCTCCAAAAGTAAAACATAAAAATACAGTTCATCTTAATTTCTGTGTTGAGGTCTGCTTGCCTTAAAAAATTCTTGCCGTCCTCTCTTTCCAGACTGACCACTATATATGGCATGCTGACACCATTTTCCACCACCCCTTCAGCTTCACTATTGCCCCATTGTAGTTCCATGAATGTAACAACTCAGCAATAGTCACTGGCATAACCCAACTAAAGCCCACCATGCTTATGAGCAGCTGCCACAGTTGAGCAGTAATTGAACAGCGAAGGAACAAATGGATATTTGATTCCACAGTTGAAGCACACAAAGAGCATAGTTGAAACCGCCTTTTTAAAAGATTTTCTTGAGTTAGGTGTGCTTGTCTTGCCAATAACCAAGTGAAACAGACCAATTTGAAAGGAGCCTTGGATTTCCAAATTGACCTTCATGGTCAGCTCCCTATCTCCTAGCCAGTATTAGAGAGGGAGAAGTAAGCTGATTTGTAGTTTGCCAAATATCGTGACTAGTTCATTCATAGAGATAGAGCGGTAGCTTCATCGTTTTAATTTCATCTTCCCTGTACTGCACAAATAATGGAGGAATACAAATCACTGAAAATCATTCAAAAATCCCCAAATTCTCTGGTTTATTACTTGTACCTCAACCGATTCAGACGCTTCAATGCTCTCTCACATGACTTCTTCACTGAATTCCCCAAAGCCATCTCCTCACTCGATCAAAACCCCAATGTCGCCGTCATCATCCTTGCTGGTTCCGGCAAGCACTTCTGTTCTGGCGTCGACATCCAAACCGTAGCCGATGTCTTCAAAGAAACCCACGCCACCGATTGCGCCCGCAACGTCGAGAGGCTCCGGCAGCATATCAAATTCATGCAGGAGGCTATTACTGCCCTAGAGTGTTGCCGTAAACCCGTGATTGCCGCTGTCCATGGCGCATGTACCGGTGGGGCGATTGATCTAATTACTGCCTGTGATATTAGGTATTGTTCTTCTGATGCTTTTTTCTCCATCAAAGAGGTGGATTTAGCTATGACGGCTGATCTTGGGATACTTCAGAGGCTACCCAGTATTGTTGGTTCTGGAAATGCCATGGAGTTGGCTTTAACTGGTCGGAGGTTTACAGGTTCTGAAGCTAAAGATATGTGCTTGGTGTCTAAGGTTTTTACTTCTAAAGAAGCTTTGGAGGAAGGTGTCAAAGTTGTTGCTGATGGTAAGGGTGTCGTCTGCATACCTTTTTTTCCTCTAGAAATGTTTCATTCTTTTTATTTACCTCTTCATTTCACTTCTCATTCCTTTAAAGGAATCCTTTCCTGGCCTATTCACTATATGCAACAATCCGGAGGCTACCGTCAATGAATCCTGAACTACACAGGGTTGGAATCCATCCTTTAGGAGATTATTGAATGGCTAGGAGGTGGATAGAGGGGCCAACTGTAAAAAGAAATAGAGAAGTTCACAGGCACCACCTCTGATCCCGACTGTCTGAGGTGGAAACACATTAAGGATGGGATTTTCTCTGTAAATTGGACATATTAGATAATGAACAATACAATAGAAACCAACAATGCTTATAAGAAGTATATGAAAAAACTTAGTACCAACTAATGCAAAATGTTTTACATGGTCTGTTGCTCGAAGGGATTGTTTGACACATGAAGTATTGAAGTGGAAGGGATTAATTATAGTATCCAGATGCCAACTATGTGGGGCTAGAACAAAAGGGACCAATAACCATCTATTTTTGCACTACAGTTTTACACTTAGATATGGATCATTTTCCTTAGTCTCACAGATACAAAGTGGACCATGCCTAAGCATACTGCAAATTTGTTGAGCTATTGGATCAAAAAAGGAGGAAGCAAGAGTCAAAAGATATAGTGGAGGCTTATCTCTCGTTCCATCTAGTTGACTGTCTGGAGAGAGGAATAGTAGAAGTTTTGAAATAGGTCCAATTCAATTCAGAAAGTGGAATTGTATTGTATCTTTTTATTTTTGGTATAAAGAGAACGGTTTAGATGAAATAAAACAGCCTGTAGCCTTTTTAGGATCCTTGTAAATTTTCCTTTCTGTGTTTTCTCTTTCTTTTCTCTTTTGGAAGTTCTCCCGTATATCCATTATGCCGAAAAAGACACCATTACTAGTTTCAAAAAAATAAATAAATTTAGTGAAGATTTCCTTGAGAGGGTCATTTTCCAATCAATTATCACACTCCAGAATAAAGTCTTTCTTCCATTTCCTACCTTTATTAAAGAGTTGGCATGTAAGTAGTTCCAATGGATTCTAGTAGCTTTCCAGACCCCAACTCGAAAATTACAGGATACTTGGTAGACTATATACAATTCAACATCTTGGCATCCTCAGTATTAGCTAATATGTTAATTTATTTTACTTCTGAATAGTGGTTGTGTGTTAATTGATGACTAGTGAACATGAACTTTGGGTTATCAGCTATTGGGCACCGACACTTGAATCCATACATAATTTCATTACACCTGGGATTTACTTACCAGAAAAAAAAATAAAAAATCAGTACACCTGAGGTTTTTCAAGGCCATGGTGGGAATTGTACTTTGCCCATCTTAGTGCGTTCATGCAATAATGGTGCTAAATCTCACTTGGCATTCACATTCCTTCCATAGCTTCATTTATAGGCTTTTCTTTATCCTCCATGCTTTAGAGGACCCTGTTGGATGATGGTGCAAAGCAATAAAATAAAAAGTATTGCTCATGTGAAGTTCTTTACTCTTTATTTTGGCGTTAAGAAGGGCATAATTGCTTTCCCAATCATTGATAAACTTAGTGACTTGACCATGAATTGGTAATTCTCGACTCTTCAACATTCAAATATTGTATGAGCAAGAATGCATAACTGGCTTTTATTAGTTTCCCCTACTATATGAACATTGTTGGCATGATATATACGAGCTGCTGACCTGGGACTTTGGAGCAAATGTTAATCTAATAAGTTTTCCAGCTGATGTTGGAATATTTCCTTCCATTAATTGAAGCATTTTGTTTTTTTTTTACCTTTTATTAGCTTTATTTAGGCATGGACTTATAGTCACTGGTAGGACTTCAATAAAACATCTCTTAATTCAGACTTCTTTTGCCACTTTTCTTCTTGTACTTCTGTCTTTGACTTACATAGTATAACATACATCTCTTACGTTTGAGGGGTTAAAAGTAGATTTCACTTGCAGTTCTTTTCCTGCAAATTTGAATGGTTTAGATCTGTATGATCAGAATTTTGAATGTTTGAAGAGAGAGACGGGTAAACTGCAGTCTTTTTCTTCATCAAAATTAATAAATAAGTGCAAATTTTTCCATTTCTCTTTATCTGTGGAGCAAATTGCTCTTCATTTTACTAGTATCTCTGAGCATCTTGCACATACTTGCTCCTCACTAGGACATCACGTTACAATCTGTATTGCTCTCATACACGTGTGTGGGTACCTGATAAAGTTGCATCTAGAATCAGATACTTCATCACATAAAATTTTGTATTCAGGGTTGTGGATCGAGTGTGGATACGAATGCTAGAGTGCGGCCAATAGATGTATATGTTGACGTATATGAGTATATATTTCGATTAGTTAAAGTTATTGAACTTAAACTAATAAAATTTAATTTTAATGTTTTATTCATAAGATATATATAAATCTGTATATGTTGCGACACAAATCCAAAAAATCAAACCAAATATTGAGTCAATCTAATACGCTTGCTCATAGATGTAGTCAAAGCACCAAAGGTGTTGGTGATTTTGGGTAGTGGTGTAAGAAGAACGTTGGTTGGTGAGTTGGCATGCCATTTTGGTTAAAATGGATGGGGCTAACAGAGGAATCACAAATTTGACCCACTTTTATATCATTAAAGGTATATATTGACCAATAGTACATTAAGGGCATATATAGACCGAGTATGTTGTTGTTGTTTGTTATGGGCCAATAGTATAACATTAAGCGCATATATAGACCTATAGTATAACGGAGGGCAATATTAAACCTTTTTAATTGTAGGGGCAAATTTGATTCTTTTCTCTAGTTTTAACTAATGTAGCACAATGGAAGTTGGGTGTTTTGCTCCTTTCCAGAGGGAACCTTATTTTGAATAACCTTGAGGCAAACCTCATCTATATCCATGGCTTATTATTCATGATAAGTTTGACTTGAATTCACATCAAAAGAGCAAAAAAAGTATGTATACATGCTGATAATTTAGGTCATATGAAACTATGTACTCCCTCCATTCCAACTTATATGGCCATATCTCCTTTTTAGTCCATCTAAAAAAATGACCCTTAATTTGGAAGCTAATTTTACCCGTAATGACAAACTTTTACCGCCACACAAATGTGATGACATTTTTAAGATTACCACAACAACAAACTCGATCTAATCCCTCAAGGGAGGTCCACAAGTGAGGTATGAGGAGGATAGAGTGTATGTAGATGTTATCCTTGTTTCTGATAGACCCTCAACTTAAAATAAAGCATATCCAAGCAGTTAGGAAAAGGAAATGTAGAAATGAAGTAGTAGCAACAACGAAATAATATGAAATGAAAACTAGTTCACAAAATAAGAGGAAAGAACAATAATGACAATAAAATAATATGATTATTGATGTGATAACTAAAACTGAAGAACAAGAAATTACGAGGATAGTGCTAATACCACTAGTAAGAAAGAAGGTCTAAGTATGACCACTACACCTATTCCGCAGGAAAGCGAGAGAATGTTCAACTACCAACTAACCTTTTACCCTAACCTTCTATCTAAGATCACGTCTTCGGTAAGCTCAAGATGTGTCATATCCTGTCTAATCACCTCCCCCAAATATTTCTGCGGTCTGCCTCTACCTCTCATGATGCCCACTATTTATGTTGCTCCGACTCTTCAATAATGTCAAGGGGTGCGTGTCGGATTCGCCAAAAGTAGTGTAATTTTGGAGAATCCAACACGGGTGCGGCATCGAAAGTGAAAAGTCCGCGCAACTTAGCCCACTATTGCCAACCTTTCACACCTCCTCGGTAGGGCATATCTATACTTCTCCTCTTTACATGCCCAAACCATCTCAACCTCACTTCCCCAACTTGTCCACCATGGAAGGCATTACCAACCTTGTCCCGAATATCTTCATTCCTTGTTTTGTCTCTCCTAGTATGCCCATACATCTACCTTAGCATCCTCATCTCCGCAACCTTCATCTGCTGAACATGTGAGTTTTTGACTGGCCAACACTCCATCCCATACAACATAGCTGGTCTAACCACCACTCTGTAACTTACCTTTAGTCTTGGCAGTATCTTTTATCACACAAGCCTTCATAGGGGAGCCTCCATTTTGCCATCCCGTACCAATACAATGTGTGATGTCATCATCGATCTCCTTACTACCTTGTATTAAAGACCCTAGATACTTGAAAAATTCTCTCTTGGGGATGACCTAAGCATCAAGCCTCACTTCCACCTCGACCTCATGCGCAACATCACTAAACTTACACTCCGCGTATATAGTCTTGGTCTTGCTTAGGTTGAACCCTTTAGACTCCAGAGTTTTGTCTCCAAACTACCAGCCTAGCTCTAACTCCACTACAAGTTTCGTCAATTAGTACTATATCATCTACGAATAACGTACACCACGACACCTCACCTTGGATATGCTACATCAGTACATCCATAACGAAAGCGAAAAGAAACAGGCTTAGAGTCGATTCCTGGTGTAGCCCTTTCATGATTGGGAAGTGCTCCGAGTTTTCTCCCATTGTATGCACCTTAATCTTAGTTCCATCGTACATATCCTCAATCGCCCTAGTGTAAGCCGCAAGTACACATCTAGCCTTCAAACATCTCCGGAAAACCTCCCTTAGGACTTGGCCATAAGCTTTCTCTAGGTCAATGAATACCATATGTAAACCCCTCTTCCTATCCCTATACTGCCCCACCGGTCTCCTCACAAGGTGGATGACATTTGTGATAGAACGGCCCAGCTTGAATCTGAACTGGTTCTCAGTAATATATACACCCTTCCTCACTCTCATCTTCCCCACCTTTTCCCACACTTTCATAGTGTGTCTCAACAACTTGATACCCCTATAGTTGTTGCAGTTTTGAATCTCACTTTTGTTTTTTAACAACGGAATCATTGTACTCTACCTTCATTCTTTGGGCATCTTTGTTGTCCTATTAATGACACTAGACAACTGAGTCAGCAACTCCTAGCCTGCCCTGCCTATACTCTTCCAAAACTCCACAAGAATCTCGTCTGGCCCAGTTGCTCTTCCTCTGATCTTCTCACACATAACACCCTTAAGCTCGTCTACCTTTATAGACCTGCAATACCCAAAAACCTTGTGTCTCTTGGTGTGCTCCAACTATCCCAACACAATGTCCCTATCCCTCTTTCGTTCAAGAGCTTGTAAAAGTATGTCTGCTACCTCCATCTAATGAGTGCCTCCTCCACCAATTGTCTGCCTCCCTCGTCTTTGATGCACTTCACTTGGTCGAGTCTCAGGCCTCTCTCTCTCTTGGCTTGACTAACCTGTAAAACTTTTTATCCCTGTCCTTGCTCCCTAGCTCCTCATACAAGCGTTTGAAAGCTGCTGTTTCAGTCTCCATAACTGCGTTGTTTAAGACCACAAGTTTCAAAAGCCTTATTGCCACACAATTCTTATGACATGTTCAAGGCCAGTAGTTTTGGAAGTCTTCCGTTTTGTTTAAGTCCGTGTCCAGTCAAGTAGGTGCAAATTAATTGAAACACACTAAATAATTGTTATTCTGACTAGGCTCACTTTGGAGCAGTTTTAGCTACACCTTAACTTCATCATCCCCCTCTTTCAACGGGAACATTTTACAAGTTTGAGTACAACTTGACAAATCTTATATAATATTGGACTGGAATGGACCAACATGGTTAGTATTGATTCATATATCTATACTCCGGCATAGCTGGTATTGATGCATAGTTTGGGAAATATTGAGTAAAACTTATGATTCACTTTCTTTAATTATTTCATGCTTGAGAGATGAAAGTCAATACAGAGGAGAGTGTCCCAGAGTCGAACATTGAAAAAGGATGTGGGTATTTGTTCCCTTATCAAGAGAAAAAAGGGATGTGGGTATGGCTCGATCCAACATGTGTCATTGCTTTATTTAACCAGTGTCAACACAATAAGTTTGACTTCTGAATGATCCTTTCTTTTATTATGCTAGTTTTTCTTTGCCCAAGTAAGGAGTTTGAAACTAGCTTTTGGATCCACAAGGGTTTTTGTGAGATAAAAACGTAAAACACGGGGAGGCAAATATGCACGATGTCCTCTTTATGCAAGAAATTTTTTGAAATGGAGATTTGAAGATTAAATATGTTGAAGACAAACAAACTAGAGGTGGCTGTTCAGATCTTCTATCCTACCCTCTTTCCTTCTGCACGTGCAGTATTAACGTTGGTCCATTATGGTACTCCGTGTCTGTTAATTCATGCCTTTCTCAAATCTTATGTAGCCATGTAGGCAGTCATCAGTTAAAAATGACTGAAGGCTGGAATTACACTCCCTTCTTTCCCTTGAATGGAAGGTGTAGGACCCTTATCTTCCATGGTTTTGTGACTGAATTTTGAATTGGTGTCATTAACATATACTCCCTCTGTCCACAATTGTTTGTCATGCACACCCCTCAAGGAAAATTTAATAGAAGGTGTAATTTGACTAATATAACCCTATTATACCAAGAATATCAAAAGTCTATATAACTTTTCAATTGAACTACACTATCATTAAGGGCAGAATTGGAAAAAGGTGATTAATTGTTTCTTGATTGTTTAAATTGACAATTAATCTTGGACATCTATTTTTAGTATACCTGCCAAATAATTGTGGACGGAGGGAGTATCTTTTCAAACCTGATTTTGTTCCTTGTTGAGCAAATGCATGTACCATCTACATCTCACTCTAGATTCTTTTTCCACTTATTGCTTCTAGCACGAGGTTTTTGGTTACTTAGCAGGCCTTTTACTAGCTTGCTTCTTGTTCCTCTTCAGTTCTCTCTTGCATTAGTGAATAAGCTCATCATTTAGCAAGCTAGTTGTTGCATTCTTGAGGTTTTTGGTAACTGCAGGTTTTTGAATAGCTTGCTTCTTGTTCCTCCTCAGTCTCTCTTGCATTAAGTGAATAAGTTCATCTTTGAGCAAAGCTTATTTGTTGCATTCTTAAATATTGGTATTTTATGTAATTACTTTGACCTGGCTATTAAGTTGTTGATATTTTTTCATTAAAATGCAGAAATAGCTACAAAGTCTCCACTTGCTGTTATTGGAACAAAAGCTGTGTTGCTGAGAAGTAGGGATTTGACAGTGGAACAAGGCCTGGATTATGTTGCCACATGGAATTCTGGTACCCTGCTATCAGATGACTTAAAAGAAGCAATTTCAGCACATAGCCAAAAGAGGAAGCCTAAATTTGCCAAACTGTAGTTTGGTAAATGATGGAATTTGAAATGGTGCGCGAATACGACCATCTGTTGGTCGAGTGACGAGACTGAGAAGACACGTAATGATGCATAAGTGTCTGTCTGGCTTTATGAAAAGCTTTACGTAGAACCTCTATTATGCGCAAGGTCGACTTGGATATTTCTGTCTTGTGAAATTGTACTAGTTGGTTAGTCTGAGAAATGATATCATATGGAAAAATCACCCACGTGTTTTTACATGCTGCCTACATCATACTAATGTTGCAGCATATGTATTGTCATTATATGACTTAATTTCAAATTAAACTTATGTAAACTGACATCTCAACAACACCAATGTCCAGCTTCAAATAACGATCAAATGCACTTGCCTAGTGTGGCAAGAAGTCATATGTGGTTTACAAGAGAATTGTCCTTTCTTCTTTTGTCAATGCTGTTTAACATTTGGTCCGTCTATGGATTATGCTTGTTTTCTAATAATAAGTTATGTGATTGTTGTTTCCAGATATACATCACAAATTCACAATACTGCGGAATCTTTCTGGTGAAATCACGGTCTCTCTAGCCATCTAGACTAAACTTTAAAAACCAAAGTATTTGCTCCAAAACAGCAAAACAACAGAGCAATGAGGTTGCGTTTTAACTATATGTTACTTCATTTGATACTGTCATAAGAATGCAAAACAGGACAAGACAGGAAACCACCCATACAGATTTGGCGCAAAGGTGGTCTCATCTTGGTAATAAAAATTATTCTTTTTTTTTGGAATGTTTTTTTATTTTATTTGAAAGTTAATGTTTGACCATGAATATTTCAAATCAAATTTGAAGTCGTATTTAATTTTGGAAACAACTCATATCTTGTTTTACAATTCACTTTTAACGGTTGAAGTTGTTTTTTTTTTTATAAAACAAACTCCCATCATTTATATCAGTCACCAACCGACGATGAGAATTAACAATGTCGCTTAGTCTTCTTGGTAGAGTTGTCAAAATGGGCTGGCCCAGCCCAACCCAACCCAACCCAACTCAATCCTAACGGGCTAGAGAGTTAAATGGGTTGGGACGGGCTGACCCTTTTAATTAAAGGGCCTATAAAATAGCAGCCCAATCCAGCCCTAAGTGGGCCACGGGTTGGGACGGGTTGACCCTTCAACCAAAAAATGAACAATATTACTCTCTTAGAAAGAGTATCTAAGAGTATCGAACGTAGACGTCTATAAGCACGACATCAATACATACAAATTTTCATTTATGAATCACACACTTCAGTGAATACTTACAAAAATACATTTATGAATCACACACTTCGGTGAATACTTACAAAAATACATAATAGTCAACGTAAGATTTAGGGGGAAAATGTTGATCATTCCACCATTGCTCCCACAAAAAACTAGCTAGTTTAAAAGACTTTATTTTTTAATTTTTAAAAATATTTATTGATAAAAACTTAACAAATAAAACACTACTAAAAAAATATATAAAAAATATTTTTAAATATTCATAGCCCACGGGCTGGCCTCTACGAGGCTAGCGGACCAAATGAGGTTGGGCTAAAAAGCCTCGTTCCTAAATGGGCCAAAAAAATTAGGCCTAACCTCACTTAATTCAAGGGTTGGGTTGGGTTGGGCCGGCCTAGCGGGCCAAGCCCATTTGACAGCTCTACTTCTCGGGTAGTTGATCAGAAAATACATGTTCGACGTGAAGAGATTCTTCACACACCATGAGAGAAATATCATAAAAATAGCTAGTTACAAGTGTTGATATTTTGTATTACTTTGTAAAAGTATTTAAAACTTGACTGGCTGTAGTACTTTTATATCAGTTACCAACTAGCAACGAGAATTAACAATGTCTTTTTGTCTTCTTGGCCCTACCGTTCTGCAAGTTTAACCTAAAGGTGTCTTTAGAGTGGAAAAAATAATTAAAAGGTGTACTTAGATTGGAAAAAATTATGTCACAAAGTTTTGGGGAGGCGTTTGCTTGCATCAAATTGTTTACGCTAGAAGTAGTACATTTAATTTATATGATGTCAAAAGTATGCGTCTTAATTTAACCTTTTGTTTTTAGCCTGTTTACTAAGGTTCAAATATAGATTGAATAATGAAACAAGTAAGAAAGCTAGGATCCAAAAAAAAAAAAGAGTAAGAAAGCTAGGAAATAATAAGTAATTAGATTTGGTAATTATGAGATGTTATGTGAGATAAATACAGAGCAAGAGTACAAATTTGACTGTTTTGGTGCGTAAAATGCATCTCTATTAGACACTAGCCAATAGAAGCACTCCATTTGACTCCTATAGAACCGAATCCAACGATGGGAGGCCATGTGGAGACAGAGGCGTATCCAGAATTTCAGAATAATGGGTGCACTATTATGAAAATGTGGATTTAATTGGTTTGAAATTTAGGTTTTTGTCATTGAAAATAGTCAAAATTTAAAATTATAAGTCCAAAATTGAAATGCTTAATTAATTAAACACCAAAGTGCTATCAATAACCATTTAAAAGAGGAGTCATCCAATTTTAAAAGGAAAAATAAAACAAGATAAATATAAAAGTTAAATTTCTAACTTCACTGAGAGGTGCATCCAATCATCATCACATTATATGATACTTCGAGTGTGGGTTCACACATCTATATTTAACAAAAAATTAAAAATATAACACTATAATATATGATTTCAGGAGGGAAGCATGGGTTCACGTGAACCCAGTAACCCCTTCCTGTATACGCCTCTATGTGGAGTTGCTATTAGTGATGAAAACTAGTATTCCTATCGTACTGTTTAGGTCTGTACATGCTCGTCCACACACCTAAACCTTTTGACTCCTTGTCCCCCATTTTCTATTTGTCCACGTCATCATTTGATATCTTGTTTCATACTTCTTGCTCGAGGCCTTGTTCAAGATCATCGATCTCCTCGGTTCTCTCATGCTTTCTTATCCGAATGACACGTGTACAACTCCAAATTTACCCTATACAGATAGTTCCTTCGCTTTTTGGAAGTGGATCCATTCAAGCAGAAAGTAAACCACTTCATGAATATATATAGTTTCCATGCTATTAGTGATGGAAACTAGTACTCCTATCCAGTGACGAAGCCAGGATTTTTAATAAGGAAGTTTAAAATATTTACAGTTCTTTTTTCAAGTTGCACATTTGTATGAAGTAGCCAACCTTTTTTCAAATTTTCTTAGATTCTGCTGCCTTTTTTCTCCTCCTCTTATGAATATGTCTTCTACAACTCGTCAGCTTGAAGATCGAGAAGTCATATTCTCTGTCCCAAAGAAGTTGGTCTTCGTTAGATTAGACCTTTCGAAATAGCCGTTCTTAGGGATGTGATTGCCAATACTCTGATAGGGTCCTTTCTCCCTTGTAAGTTGGAATTTGACAAGGACTGTAGTATTAATTTCTTATTCTATGGGCAAATTGAGGACCCAATCTATCAAGTATTTTGTCTCTAAGATGTGTTAGGGAGACATTCTCGTCAAAAGGAAGATTGCGGTTGGTCCGAGTGGCTTGAGGTTCTTAATTTCCCCCTTTGTTTTGGTGGGCATCTCTACACTCAAACCTGACTATCTACGTGATTTACATACCCTTTTCTGATTTGGTGTGTCCCTTGATCTTCATTCTTATCATCTAGTGAAGTAATCTGAGGTGTAAAATGATTGACTTCTAGAGTTATCTAGACGATATCACTCTAAATCCTTGCTGCATTTGGTAGTTGCTTTAACAACTATCAACAAGTAGATTATTAATGTCAGGTCTCAATTTTTTAGATGAAAGACAAGTCCCAAATCCCTATACTTATAGTTCATTTTGCTACTTCTTTTCCAAGCAAGTATAGAATTAATACATGTGAGTTCTAATGCAGACTTTCATATAATACGAAAGAACTACTCATACACCAAGAATTACCGCTAGAATATATCTAACTATATAACAACTTTACCTTTTCCTATATATTCTTGTCAATTCACGGAAGGTAAAGCTTATTACATGGGTAGTCTATTTTTAAATCCTAAGCTAACACTACTAGATTTTGCTCACGATCTCCGCTTTGCATTGTGAGTATACTGGTAAAGCAACTTGATATTGATATATTATTTACTAAGGATAGATGTATACCACATGATCCTAGCCTTCTCTAAGGAAGGGACTAGTTTTTGGTGATGTTGCTGGAGGACTCCACATACTGAGGAATTATACTTAATTCTACCTTTGATATAACGGGCTAGTCAAGTTTTATAGGTTCTTTTTCTTTATGTTCTGAGTCTAGTCATGAAAGGCCAGTGTGCCATGTCCTCTCGAGTTCTATTTGTGATACTGATTCAAGTTTGAATAATAAAAGTTCTTCTGAATTTGTACATGATCTTAGAAAATTATGGCATTGTAGAATTGATCACTTACCCAATAATCTAATGAAAAAAATTAACAAAGAGTTCCCTTGTGATGTTTGCCCCATCTCTTTCAATCTCATGATCATCCTAATTTCTTTATGGGGAAGGGCTTCTTACTGCAACACATGCACTTAATTAACAAATTTCCTTCATCAGTCCTATATACATAACCAATCTCCTCATCATAAAGTCCTTTTTGGGGAAAAAACCTAGCTACTTGAAGACTTTTGGTTGTCTTTGGTTTTGCTTTACTCTTGCTAGACAAAGGAACAAGCAAACTCATAGAGCTCTACCATGCATCTTTCTTGGTTACCCCTTTGATCAAAAAGGGTATAAGTTCTTAATCTACAATCTGGAGAAATCCATGTTTACAAAAATGTGAAGTTTGTAGAGTTTTCCACAGAGAATCTTTATTCCACATCTCTTCATTCTACTTTTACATCTTCTACTAGCACTACCCTACAGGAATAAGTATTACTTATAGCTTCAAACGAGCCTCCATGCAGATATGTAACACCCCCCAAAAAAATTCTAAGATAAATCTGAATCGTACTTTGTATATGGGTAGGATCGTACCGGATGATTCCTAGGTGATCATGTTTATTAAAACTCATTCCCAAGTGTAGGAAATGTATCAAAAGTGATTTAGGGTTATTAGGAACCCTAGCACTAAGCCGAGTTCAAAGTCTTTCCAACTCGCAAAGTTTTCTCATGAAATCAAGTAAGGGTCAACTTCAAACGACTACATCTCTTAGAATATGAAGATTACATGGTCCATGACCCACCATATTAAAGGTATGTGAGTCTTATTTTCAATGCCACCAAGTTTGCATCATTTCAAGTTCGGAATAAAAAGTCATGACCGTTTTACTACAGACTCTTCAATCTGAGATTTCTGCTTCAAGAACTCCGAAATGAAATTACAGGTTGTGGAAGCAACCACAGGTTGTGAAACCTGCTCGTGGTTTGAGATAAGAGTCACAAAATTTGCACTTGAGTTCCATCGATCCAATACACGATCCGTGGATCATTTTATGGGCCATTAAAGGGTCCATATACCATGTATAGCATCTGCATATCATATATATAAGTTGTATATCAACGTTTCCAGATTTCATAAAAACACTATTTTGAGTTTATTTTCACCTCTTGGTGGACCCCCAAAATCCCTCTTCAACCCTACTAAGCCTCGATAAGTATTATCCATGATTTTACAACATAAATCCGAGAATTTCTACAAGATTTTAACAACAAATCCTCTTCCTATCTCTAATGAAATCAAAAACTCAATTCTAGGGTTCAAGACTTAATTTTTGAACAAGTCCATCAAGAATTCTTCCTTCCAAATCAAGGTAAGCATACTCTTACAATTTCTTAATGATTCCAACATATGATTATGTATCCTAATCAAGATTCTATCATCAAAACATAGGATTTTCAAGAAATAAATCAAAAAATTTCAAGAAAGGGGTTCTTGATCTTTCTTCATCAAGTTAGAGTTCTTTTCGATATTCATGGAGAGTTTAAGGTATGTAAAGCTATTATAGTGAGGAATTAAGTTCTTCCTCAGACCCTACATATATAGTTCCAACTAGTAAGATCAAAAGCTAGGGCTCTTCACCTTCAAACTTCAAGTTCCACGATTCTACCAAGGTTTTTCCTTTCATTTTTGTGAGATTTCATCAACGGATATCCCTTTACCCATCTAGTCCCAAAGAAACTTCAGATTTTAAGATTTATAAATGAAATCCTCAAAACCTAGGGTTTGTATGATTTTCATGGGTTCTTATTGCAATTCAGTTCTTTTTTCATGATCAGTCTTTAATTGCATGTGTTTACTTATGAATTGCATGTTTTAAATAATATTCTCATGAACCCTAAGTATACAAGTATTTTTATGACTCAGAATCTCGTGATTTCAGAATGCATTTTTCAGATTATCAAGTTTCATGATTTTAGATGCTTTCATATAGAGTATCTTTCAGTTATACTCAGAAATATCAGTTTTAAATCATGATTCATGAGCTACATTAGTTGAATGGATGTTTCCATTGGGAGTACACTTAGCACCGAGCGAATTTAGGGATGAAGGATTCTGGTCAACATCCATGAATCTTTATTAGCAATCCCTACATTCCAGAATTGCGTGCTACCATAGGTTCATGTAGCCCGGATCCATATAATTGTCAGGTCCCTTACCTTGGCAAGTATTGGACACCTCTTTTCGGTGTGAGGGTAGTGCACTGAACTTCATGTAGTAGCTCACATGACTTATGTCGGATTTAGTATCTCCCACAGTTCAGTCCTGTAGATTATTTTTTTGACCTTGCATTCAGTTATTTTAGTTGCATGTTTTAATACTTGGTGATTGCATGTATTTCAATTTTAGCATCTCAGATTCATCATGTTCAACTTTACATATTATCATGCATATCTCACATACTCAGTACATTCCTTTTGCCTACATTTTTCATGTGATGTAGATTCAGTTGCTTAGTATCAGAATACTAATTAGTCAGATTGCAACGTCCAACCAACTAAAATCGACGTTGCACAGCTAACAGAACCATCAAAATTACATTTCGAGGCTGTATATCTATAGTTTTGACCAAAATGATCAAAAGTCTAAATTTCAAAAGTTCCAAAACAGGAAAACTTGCATAAAAAACAAACGAATGGCCCGATGAGTGAATCATCAGTCCCAACTAATCTAAATGACTTGGGGCCACTTCATGAAGGCTCTAAACGCTGAAAATATTGAAAAAAATAAATACAAAAATGACCTTGAGGGTCATTACATTCACAAACGGATGAAGCATAGCTTGATTATCACTTCGTCCGTGAAAAACAACTTGATGGACTGATTTCTCTAACTTTTGTTCCTTTTATACCCAGCTATAGTTGATTTGTTCACCAAGGCTCTTGTCGGACCTTCTCATTATGTTCTCTTAGGCAAGTTATGAGTCCGTTCATCGGGCTCCCACTTGAGGGGGCGATACAAATGTAGAACAGAAGCAGTCATATACGAGGCCCAGAATACAAGAGCCCATGTTGAACACAATACATAACCAAAGCCCAAAACTTCTTTACACTTCGATAAAGCATCCCAAGTGCATTTTAGACTTTTTCTAGATTTTAGATAACGGTAAATATTACTTGTGACTAATTTCCTTTTCTGTTTTGGATATCAAGTTTTTTAGTGCACATGAGTATTGAGTATGGTAGGATTAGTAAGATTTTTTTTAATTTTTTTTTTTTTTTGGGGGGGGGGGGGCATGGTTAGTCACTAATTTTTGTGCTGAATAGCAATTTAATTGATCACATGAGGCCAAATTTATAATAGCTAATCATGCTTAAATGATAGAAATTTAATTACATGAGGTCAACTTTATAATAGTTAATCAAACTTAAATGATAGAAACTTATGTGCAAGTACAGTACTATACATGCTACACAACTTCTAATTTGATGTAAATATATACTGATTGTCCATCAAAAATTGTGATGTACGTTCAAATTACATAGTTTAGAAATATAAAGTATTTGTATTTATACCAATTTGTCTTCATTTAAGATACTAGGTATAATAATACTTTACACATCCTTATTCGAAGTCATAAATCTAAAATTAGGTGAATAGAGCGGTAGAAAATCTATGAAAACACTAGGAGAAATTAGCAAAATTCAGAGGCACATAATTTTGTGGGGCAACGAATCAATGAACATGCCTAGCTATATATTATATAATAATTAAGTGCATGCATAAGAAGAAAGTGACCAGATTAAATGCCTGGGCAGCGCAGCCTTTCATTGTGAACTTATTAGTACTCACCAATTTTTGGGTTTTTTTTCATTATTTAAAATAATTAAATTCTTTAAAGTTGAGGATGAATGTTTGAATTTTTTTTTTTTCATATTTATTCTTTTCTTTAATGAGTTTGATATTTTTAAGAGATAAATTGCACTACTTATAAAGTTATATTTATGATTTCACAAAGAACAATAGTAGAAAGTATGATTTAAATTATGTCCTTAAAATTTTTTATTAATAAGTATGCATTGCCTTACATATTCAGTTAATATGGATAGAGGGAATAATTTCCGTTCATTTTTATTTCTATATTATATTAAATATAGTTTTCTATTTTTACTTGTTCAATTTAAAATATATTAATTCATCTCTTAGCACCTAATAAATCCTTATTATTTATTATAATAATTTATAAATGTATTTTTCAAGACATTAAATTTATTATATTAAAAAATGATATAATAAAATAGTTATTATACTTTTACTCTGTAGAGGTATGTCAAGTTAATAATGAATAAGTAAAAATAAACGGAGTGAGGGATTAATTAGGTGCTGAATGTGACGGGATCAATCTGATAATAATCTTCCTAAATCAGCTGCTCAACTTATTTTAAGTCCATCAAGTTTCACTTTTGAAATAATGAAAAAATTAACTCTACTTCTTATCTTATCTACTAACTAGATATAGGACCCCGTGCCAGCACGGGGCCCAATATATATATTTTTATTTTAATTTATGTCATATTATGGAATTTGAGAAGTTATTGAAATTTTTATATGATTTTAAAAATATTTTAAATTTTTAGCATTGTGATTTGTAGTACTTTTTTTTAACATAATTTTGAAAAAAATATTTATTACTCTGTTTGTTCTAATTTATGTGGCACACGCAGAATTTTAAATATTAAGCATTTTTTATATGTCTCTTTAATATATTAAGTTGTTAATTATTGTATTTTATTGTACATTTTGAACCTAATTTTTTAATAATATATGTTATTTGCCATGTCCCAATTTATGTGACATTAATTGATAGATTTGTTAGAGTCGAGAGATTTATTTTGTTAATTATTGTAATTTTTAGTTTTTTTTTCCGTCAATTTCAAACAATATATGTTGTTAATTGATAGAATAATTTTAATGTAATTTCTTTAAAAAAATATGTGTGACTCTCCATGTCCCAATTTATGTGGCACATGTAAAGTTTTGACAATTAACCAAAATTTTAATACATTTAAAAAAATATTTTTAAGTCGTTAAATTTTAAGTAATTTAAATTGTTGTATTATTTATTACAATTTATAATGCTTTTAAAGTAGTTTAAATATTGTACTATTTATTATGATTTATAACACTTTTTTTTAAAATTTATGTCATATTATGGAATTTGAGAAGTTATTGAAATTTTTATATGATTTTAAAAATATTTTAAATTGTTAGCTATTGTGATTTGTAGTACTTTTTTTTTACATAATTTTGAAAATAATATTTATTACTCTATTTGTTCTAATTTATGTGGCACATGCAGAATTTCAAATATTAACCATTTTTTATATGTCTCTTTAATATATTAAGTTGTTAATTATTGTATTTTATAGTACATTTTGAACCTAATTTTTTAATAATATATGTTATTTGCCATGTCCCAATTTATGTGGCATTAATTGATAGATTTGTTGGAGTCGAGAGATTTATTTTGTTAATTATTGTAATTTATAGTTTCTTTTTCGTCAATTTCAAACAATATATGTTGTTAATTGATAGAATACTTTTAATGTAATTTTTTTAAAAAAATATGTGTGACTGTCCATGTCCCAATTTATGTGGCACATGTAAAGTTTTGACAATTAACCAAAATTTTAATACATTTAAAAAAATATTTTTAAGTCGTTAAATTTTAAGTAATTTAAATTGTTGTATTATTTATTACAATTTATAATGCTTTTAAAGTAGTTTAAATATTGTACTATTTATTATGATTTATAACACTTTTTTTTTAAATTTATGTCATATTATGGAATTTGAGAAGTTATTGAAATTTTTATATGATTTTAAAAATATTTTAAATTGTTAGCTATTGTGATTTGTAGTACTTTTTTTTAACATAATTTTGAAAATAATATTTATTACTCTATTTGTTCTAATTTATGTGGCAGATGCAGAATTTCAAATATTAACCCTTTTTTATATGTCTCTTTAATATATTAAGTTGTTAATTATTGTATTTTATAGTACATTTTGAACCTAATTTTTTAATAATATATGTTATTTGCCATGTCCCAATTTATGTGGCATTAATTGATAGATTTGTTGGAGTCGAGAGATTTATTTTGTTAATTATTGTAATTTATAGTTTCTTTTTCGTCAATTTCAAACAATATATGTTGTTAATTGATAGATTTTTTGGAGTGGACTATTTTTTTATTAATTATTGTAATTTATTGTTTCTTTTTCGTCAATTTCAAACAATATATGTTTATTATATAATCTATTTTATGTGGTACCAATAGAATTTAGAGAGTCAATTAAATTTTTTATATAAGTTTTAAATAATTAAGTTGTTAATTATTGTAATGTATAGTATTACTTATATTATTTTTAAATATATTTAAATATTATATGTTAGGTTTTTTATCCTAATTTATATGGCATTGATAGAATTTAAAGTGTCAAATAATTGTTAATTATTGTAATAGATAATATGGAGTATTTAAGTCATTCATAGTATAGTAATTAATATATAATATGTTGTATTTAAGTGTTATATTATGAAATTTGAGAAGTTATTGAAATTTTTATATGATTTTAAAAATATTTTAAATTCATAACTATATATTTCAATGTACAAGATTTTGATAAAATAAAATCTTTAAAGTTAAATTATAATGTTTTTGAAATTTAAATTGTTAAAACATATATAATGATTTTATAGAAAAAAATAATATCATATAAAATTAAATGAAAAGGATAATAAATTCAACTTTTACCCTGATAAGGTTGAAAAATATTATTTAAGTGGAAGAAGGTGGGGCCGACTTATATATTTTATATAGTAAGTATTGGACATTTGTAATGATTTAATTGGGACAATGGTAGTAAACCCTAGACTCTTCTAATATATAGCAAAGTATAGTAATTAATATATAATATGTAGTATTTAAGTGTTATATTATGAAATTTGAGAAGTTATTGAAATTTTTATATGATTTTAAAAATATTGGCATTGATAGAATTTAAAGTGTCAAATAATTGTTAATTATTGTAATAGATAATATGGAGTATTTAACTCATTTATAGTATAGTAATTAATATATAATATGTAGTATTTAAGTGTTATATTATGAAATTTGAGAAGTTATTGAAATTTTTATATGATTTTAAAAATATTTTAAATTCATAACTATATATTTCAATGTACAAGATTTTGATAAAATAAAATCTTTAAAGTTAAATTATAATGTTTTTGAAATTTAAATTATTAAAACATATATAATGATTTTATAGAAAAAAATAATATCATATAAAATTAAATGAAAAGGATAATAAATTCAACTTTTACCATGATAAGGTTGAAAAATATTATTTAAGTGGAAGGAGGTGGGGCCTATTTATATATTTTATATAGTAAGTATTGGACATTTGTAACGATTTAATTGGGACAATGATAGTAAATCATAGACTCTTTTAATATATAGTAATATATATATTTATCAGTGGAGATATTAGTATTCAGATCTTGAAATCTCTATACACTAGCTCGTTAATTTATAATAAGTCAAACGAATTAATTAGCACTTTTCTAATTTTTTGGGTAACAAATTAAGGGAAACTCGTTATGATAGGGAAAAAAAAATTAAAATCATGTTATATTAACTAATGACTTGAAGATATTTGGCCGTCTTCAAGTTCCCTAGCGTGAAAATAAGAAACAACATAACCATAGTATTATTTTTAGGAAAAATTATCTAAATGTACGACTTATTTTACTATATTTTTTGAATTTTTTTTGTCATTTGAAAAAAAAATACAAAAATTCCTACTTTATGTGACATATCAGTCGGATACATCATTTTACGTGATGTATCGAGACATATGCGATTTTATCGATACATTGAGTGATGTATCCAAAATCGAGATCCGAGGTATCAGGACATTGAGTGATGTATCCGAAACTGGGACGTAATGTAGTAGGATATTTTGGGGTGTATCCGGATTCCACCATAAGAGATTTTTGTAATTTAAAAATCAGTCGGGATATGATGTAATTATCTCTTAACACTATAAAATTTATGTAAAATCTATTTTTTTTTGTAAAACTAATGAATATTTTTAGTCCAATTTATATGTATTTATAATATAATATTTTTTACTTGAAAATTAACTAAATGAATAATTAATTAATTATAGTAGATTACTCAATTTATTATTAATGATTAATATTATTGTTCTTTTTTTGGGGGTATAAATAAGAACGAGAATATAATTTCATATTAGCAAGTTATCTCCTTTATCATCATATTAATAAATCTCATGAAAATATTATATTTGGAGAATTTGAGATTTCACACTATCCTTTTGTATCAGCAGAGAAGAGATTCATGAAGCTTATAATGACAGTTCTAAAAAATGATGAGATAACTTGTTAATCTCAACAAAAGTGTTTTCATTGCACATGAGAAAGTTACAACAAAAGTAGTGGCTAGAATAAAGGAAGTCACTCATATCTGATAAGGCACTTTCCCTTTCGTTTATTTAGGATGTCCTATTTTTTATGGAAGAAGTAAGATTTGTTGTTATGGCAACATTGTGAAGAAGATTGATAACATGATTCAAGGTTGGAAAGAAAAGTTCTTGTCATACGGAGGAAGGGTTATCCTTTTAAATCATCATGTTTTACTGAGTATTCCCATTCATTTGATGTCAGTTCTTAATTAATCCAAGGTGTTATTCAATACTTACGTAGCATTTTTGCTAAGTTTTTTTTATGAAAGAATACCATTGATAATAAAAGTAGACATTAGATAAGTTGGAAAACCTTATGTCTTCTAAAGGTAGAAGGAGGAGTTGGGTTTACATCCATTTTTAATGTTTCTAATGCTCTTTTCTGTAAATGTTGGTAGAATTTAAGGAGCAAACCATCTCTATGGGGGCCTTTATGGTTAACAACTATTACAAAAAACTAGTGGCTCAATATAGAGGAGCCTCAAGCATATGAAAAAAATTAGTTATTGTTAGGGAGCTCACAGAACATCTAATAATGATGGAAATTTGAGAAAGGAGATGCTAGTTTTTTATATGAAAACTGGACCACCATGAGAGCATTATATCACATTCTTCCAGAGGCAGGAGAGGATGAAATTGAAGTAGAGAATTTCACTAATGCATATGGATGTAACAGAAGTTGGGAGAAAATCTTTCTGAAGAATATGTTTTATTTGTTATGACTAATATTCAATCACTAAAGCAAACAAATAGGCTAGATAAGCCATTTTGGATGCTGGAGGCTAGTGGTACGTAATTATTGACCATATCAGATATGATTCCAAATATCCTATATGATTCTAAAAAATCAGAGACAATATTCGGTTTAACTATGCAAAATTACACCATTGATATTATGCAAGATATGATGTGATATTGTGCTAGAATCATGCTTGTATTTATAGATCTTTGTATATATAAAAATAGTGTATAGTTTATCAATTTATAGAACACAAAAATACAAAACAATTTCAACTCTTTTTTATTCTTGTTTTTCAATAATTATCATGGTATCAAGAGCCTAATTTTTCCCCCAGAAACTACTTTACTTTTTACTCTTTACTACTGTTTAATTTCTATCATTGAATTATCTCTTGTGTTTTTAATTGAGTCACATTCTCATGATATTTTATCTACCAAGTTTGATGGAAAAAAATTTCCGATGTGGGAATTTCATTTTCAAATCTTTGTTCAAGGGAAAAGCTTGTCTAATATCTTGGATGGATCAACAACTGAACCAAATGAAGACAACGAAAAATAAGTTTGGCACGCTAGTGTCATTTCGTGGATCCTTAATTCTATAAATGCAGATGTTGCACTCAGTCTGCGTCCGTTCAACTTGGCAGCAGAGATGTGAAAGCATCTCAAAAAGATATATTTTCAATGTAATCACTCTTGTGATTTTGAGTTAGAACATACTCTTTTGGAATACAAATAGGTAGATAAAGACATTCAGAGTTATTATTCGAGACTTATGGCAATCTGATCTGAACAAGACCAAAGCTTTGGAGGGAACCTTTCTTCCACAAGTTTTAAAGAAGATATGCTGGAGAGGAAGAAGACTTGAGTCTTCCAATTTCTCATGAAATTGAGGTCTAACTTTGAGTCTATTAAAGCTTAACATTCTTAATAGAGAAATTCTTCCAGACATCGATGTAATTTTTGGAGAACTCATTCGTGAGGAGATGTGCATCAATACTCTGGCATCCATCGATCGTCCTACACAATTGACGCGACCATGTATACATCAAAAGGTACTCATAAATCTCACACTCAGAGCTCATTTCAAAAGTCCAGACCACAATGCTTTGAGCGCAGGAAGTATGTATATATTGCATCACATTGCAAGAAAATAAACATATGCAATTATTGTAAGAAGTATGACCATATAATTCTGGAGTGCAATCGATGTCCAAACACGCGTCAAATCAAGCACAAAACTTATCAAGCATCTGAAGCTTATGCGATTCAAGAAGAGTTCACACCACTATCTGCCTTGAATCTGAAAGCACTTCAAAAGATGATAAAAGTTCAGTTGCAACTGCTCTTTCCGGGGCTATTTTCAGTGTTCTCACTGTTGCCTAGAAATTAAATAAGAATTCAAAAGTTTTGCATATAAATTAGGCTGCTTCTAACTATATGACAGGAGATATCCATAATTTACTCTCTTTATCAACTCCACCCGAAAATCATCTTATTTTCATAGCCAATATCGACACATTACTTGCCTTTAAGATTGAAAAATCATCTTGCTTCACTAAATTCCTTTTTGTCCCTAAATTCGTTGTTAATCTTATTTTGGTTGGACAATTGGTGGAACAAAATTATCTTTTTATTTTTTCACATCTTGGTTGTGTTGTTCTGAATCTGGAGACAAGGGAGGTGATCACCAAGAGTCGTGAAGATGGGAAAATGTTTCAGTTGTCCATGTTTGAAATACCTCACCATGCATATTATTTTTCTGCCACTAAAGAAGACATCAGTAACTCATAATTGTGTCAAAATACTTGGAAAGGAACAATTAAGACTACTAATCCTATCATAAGTCATAATAGAGTAGCTCCTTTCAAGACCATAATTTCATAAACTTTTATAATAGATACTTACCTTTCTAAGCATCTAAATCATGATTTCATTCATATGTGAGAAAACATTTCACATATCTTTGATACTTCTCTCAAATGCATCCTTCTTCATAAACATCATTTTCATAAAACATGCATAGATTTCGTAATCATAACTCATAAGTTCATAAGCATGATTCATAATTCATAAAATAGGCATGGACATGGGTTCATGTGGAACCGATAAAAATCATGTAATCGTATCAAATCATGCATAATAAAATTGAATATAAGTAATTTAATCACAATAAATTGAACCCATTAAGAATCACATAAGACCCTAAGAGAACTAGGTGAAATCAATTAGAGATTTTGAGGTTCTTTTGGAACCCAATGGATGAAAGGGAACCATTGGTGAATTCCCACATACCTTAGGTAATCAAAACCCTATCAATGGAGGAAGGAACCTTGAAGCTTGATGAAACCCTAGTTCTTCCCCTTGGATCTCTTGAGAGAATTTGGAGAAGAACCCTTGAGAGAATTTTAGAGTTTGAGTGAATGTGAGGGAATGGATTAGGTTTTGAAGAGTAAAAACAGTTTTAGGGGTAGTTATATGGCTAAATGACATAGTTTAGAGGCTAATTAGATAGGAAAAGATCAAAATACCCTTGATTAAAATTGTCGGGCAAGGTTTACGGTTTGGACCTGCAGTCCATAAGACTTTACTATGACCGGTCAACTGTAGAACCAACCAACTACTGAAACCCAAAATCCAACCAACTTCCACAAAACCATCCTACCGGTCGTCGTCCTTTCTACGAATCATAAAGCCAACTCATAGACCCTAAGTTCAGGTTCAAAATTTCACTAAGTCAGGATCACTTCTATTGATCCCTTCTATGGCCCGTAACAAT
This sequence comes from Solanum stenotomum, assembly GCF_019186545.1. Taxonomy (NCBI): domain Eukaryota; kingdom Viridiplantae; phylum Streptophyta; class Magnoliopsida; order Solanales; family Solanaceae; genus Solanum; species Solanum stenotomum. Next base: position 35,968,276 of record NC_064287.1, read on the forward strand.
TCCTATGGCTCATCTTGTTCATCCGTAGACCATCATCAGAGATTTGATATTTTTTAAAATTCAATCCCAAGTCCTATGACTCCCTTTTCTACGACTCGTAGAAATGGTCCATAGATAGCTTCCATAGAATATGCATCAATGCCCAAAAATGTAACTTTCCCTTTCAAATTCAACTTCCAATTTCTGATGTGCTACAACTGTTCAGCCAGAGAGTGCATTTAATCAAGGAAGGCTAGCAGGTCGAAGATAATCAACATTCATTGGGGTGAAATGTGATGATTGTTTAAGTTTTCCTTAGAGATTAGATTAGATTAGTGCGAAGAAATAAATGAAGACCACAAAATACGGAAGAAGAAGAAGAAGAAGAAGAAGAAGAAGAAGAAGAAGAAGAGGAGGAGGAGGAGGAGGAAGAAGAAGAATAAGAGGAAAAAAAAGAAAAAGAGGAGGAAAAGGAAAATGGGGAGGAGGAGGAGGAGGAAGAAGAAGAAGAAGAAGAAGAAGAAGAAGAGGAGGAAGAGGAGGAGGATGATGAGGAAGAGGAAGACAAAGAAGAAGAAGAAGAATTCGACGGACTCTTTCTCTCCGGTTGCGGGTGAGATCATGTTTTGGAGGAGGGCCCATTTGTTAGCTGGATCAACGCCACCTCCGGATGGAAAGGACAAGGAGTTGTCGGATGTCAATATCTTTTCTTTTATAAAATCCTTTGGATGAATAAATTTAGGTATCGAAGTTTAGTTGTTTGACACTCTATCTTTCGATGGCGCTATCACTTTCAGGTGGGGTAATTCTTTCTAATTGCTCAGGTGGGCTAATTCTTTCTAATTGTTTGGGTTGGTTAATTCTTTTTAATTGGTTGGTTAATTCTTTCTTATGTGTGTCGTTTAGAACATTCCTGTAGTGACCCAAGTCATTTACGACTTGTTGGGACTGATAGTTTCGTCACCTGGTCGTTCTTTTGATTTTTATGCGAGTTTTAGTATTTGGAGCTTATGAACCTTGAATGATCATTTTCGATCAAAAGTTCAAGAAGATGACATATGAATTCAATTCTGATATTTCATCAGCTCCAGAAGGATCATTTTAGGCTAGTAGCATGGTCGGCATGACTTACGAGATTTTCAGTGTGAGTCGGTGCGGTTAGGCATTTTAACTTTAAGTTTAAGCCTAAGTTTGACTTTAGTGAAAATTCTGCGTAAACGCGCTTGAATGAGAATTCCATCAGTGCAGTTAGCTCTAGAATGTCGAGTTTCTTCTAGATTGACCCTTCGTTCGTGTCACGATGCTTCCGAGCCCTTTTGTGGTTTTTGACATAAAATGGTTGTTGGGTATGGGCATTTGTCAAGATGACCTCGTATGAAATTTTTTACTATGCCATTAAGTACGGAATATCAAATTTGATATGGTTGCATATCTCGTTTGCGTGCATGGGGTTTCGAATGAGTTCGGAACACCCCATCGAAGTTTTTTGAAGTTTTCAAAAAAAATGCTAAAATCAGGTTTATTTATTGCAGAAAAATCAGCACTTTTTGAAAACTTTAAAAGCTCATATCTCTCTTATTTATTGGTCAAAAAAGGCGATTTGAAGTGCGGAAACTTCATTTTTTTGGTGGTTTTGCTGTAATGTAATTGGAAGTTATCGAGTGCACGTCGTTCGAGATAAAAATAACATTAAACCAGGCTATTTTACTCTTTTTCAAATTTTTGTTTTTGGCCTTCTTGATTTGGTCATATCTTGCTCATTTTAGCTCGGTTTTGAGTGATTTGAAGTCCTGCGTGTCGAAAATTATCGTGTCTACGTCGTGGAGTATTCAAGGAGTGTTGGGCATCCTTCAATTCTTGTAAATTCTGAGTTTTACCTAGTGCATGCTTTCTTTTTAAATTGGTATCATAGCCCTAGGTTCACCGGTCTCACTTGTACAGAGCTAGCACCTAGTAGAGTCTTAAGGATAGACGCGATGACGTTCGTATTTTATCTTTAGAAGGCTATAGAGTGTCTTAAGGAAACTTTTTGATTTTGTATCATAGCATCATGTCTATTATCAGTTCCATGGAAATTTTGACTGCTTCATTGAGTCCGGAATATCAAATTTGGTATGGTTGCATATCTCGTTTGCGTGTATGGGGTTCCGAACAAGTTCGAAACACCCCGTCGGAGTTTTTAAGTTTCCAAAAAAAATGATGAAATCTGGTTTATTTATAGATGAAAAAATCAGCATTTTTTGAAAACTTTAAAAGCTCATATCTCTCTCATTTCTTGGCCAAAAAAGGCGATTTGAAGTGTGGAAGCTTCGTTTTTTTGGTGGCTTTGATGTAGAGTAATTGGATGTTGTTGGGTGCACGTCGATTGAGGTAAAAATAACATTAAAGTAGACTATTTTATCCTTTTTCGAGTTTTTGTTTTTAATCTTCTTGATTTGGTCGTATCTTGCTCATTTTAGATTGGTTTTGAGTGATTCGAAGGCTCACATGTCAGGAAATATCGAGGCTACTCGTGGAGTGTTCAAGGAGTGGTGGGCACTCTTCGATTCATTTAAATTCTAAGTTTTACCTGCTGCATGCTTTCTATTTAAGTTGGTATCAAAGCCCTAGGTTCACCTTTCTCACTTGTACAGAGCTTGCACTTAGTAGAGTCTTACGGATATACGCGATGACTTTCGTGTTTTATCTTTAGGAGGCTATAGGATGTCTTAAGGAATCTTCTCTATTTTGTATCATATCGTGTATTGTCTATTCTTAGTTCCTTCGAAATTTTGACTGTTTCATTGAGTCCGAAATATCGAATTTGATATGGTTGTTTATCTCGTTTGCGTGCATGAGGTTCTGAACGAATTCCAAACACCCCGTTGGAGTTTTTATGTTTCTCAAAAAAATACTGAAATTTGATTTATTTATAGCAGAAAAATCAACATTTTTTGAAAACTTTAAAAAAGTTATGTCTCTCTTATTTTTGGGCCAAAAAGGCGATTCGAAGTGCAAAAGCTGCATTTTTTTGTGGCTTTGTTGTAGGGTAATTAGAAGTTGTCGGGTACGCACCGTTCGAGGTAAAAATAACATTAAACCAGATTGTTTTTTCTTTTTTCAAATTTTTGTTTCTGGTCTTCTTGATTTGGTCATATCTTGCTCATTTTAGCTCGATTTTAAGTGATTTGAAGTAACATGTGTCAGAAATTATTGAGGCTACGTCGTGGAGTGTTCAAAAAGTATTAGGCACCCTTCGATTCTTGTAAATTCTTAATTTTATATGTTGCATGCTTTCTTTTTAAGTTAGTATTAGAGCCTTAGGTTCACCAGTCTCACTTGTGCAGAGCTAGCACCTAGTAGAGACATACGCATAGCCACGATGATGTCCGTGTTTTATATTTAGGAGGCTATAGGGTGTCTTAAGGAAAATTTTTTATTTGTATCATATCGTGCATCACGTCTACCATCAGTTCCTTGGAAATTTTGACTACTCCACTGAATTTGGAATATCCAAATTTGTATGAATACTTATCTCGTTTGCGTGCATGGGGTTTCGAACGAGTTTAGAACACCCCATCATTATTTTTAAGTTTCGGAAAAAATGCTGAAATTTGGTTTATTTATAGCAGAAAAATCAACACATTTTGTAAACTTTAAAATCTCATATCTCTCTCATTTCTTGGCCAAAAAGGCGATTCGAAGTGCGGAAGCTTTATTTTTTTGGTGGCTTTGTTGTAGATTAATTGAAAGTTGTCAGGTGCGCGTCGTTTGAGGTATAAATATCATTAAATCAGATTGTTTTGTCTTTTTTTGAGTGTTTGTTTTGGCAAAATTAAATGGGATGCCCATGCATTTGGCTTCGTTTGTCACATGAATCCTTCTACTCATGACTTTGCCAATTGAACCTTCGAACTCACTGAAATATAACATTTTAAACCTTTTTGCCTTTGCGTGCACTTCAAACACAGAGTAAAAATAACATGTCATCATCCACATCAGATTTTTAACGACACGTCATTATTTTTACTTTATTTTAAAAAATTTAATTTCTTCTTCTTTTACATTATGTTTCTCCTTCACTATCCCTATCCTTGACTATCTCTCTCCATTTTTTACACCAAAAACACCATTGCAATCTTACAACCTTACATGATATATCACCTTAAAAAATTTTATACACCATCGCTCTTCTCCAAATTTTCATCATTCATAATTTTCTGTCATATTTTTTTGACTAACATCTCCGTCCCCCACTTTAACCACCGTGAATCTGTTTCCTCCATTATTATCGATGAACCACACTAAAGTATCTAAATATTCTCTAATACCGATGAACCATGCTAAAATATCTTAATATGCTTTAACATCTTCATATAATTTTACACAAAACACTTCATACAACAATCACTTTTCACTCTCTAAAATCACCGGATCTTTATCACTTCGCCACCTGAAAATTACCCCTCCCCGGCTACCCCGTTTCCCCAATAGCTTCTCTCCGTATAATTTAATCTCACAAACACTGAACAATTACATCTGAAAAGGATTTCGAATGGTTGGGGAAAGAATGGGTGGGAAGATAGAGAAAGAAAATTGGGAGAAAAAAACAAAAAAATGACAAACTTTATATTTATTTATTTATTTTGTCTTTTTATTCTTTTTATTTTTCTTATAATTGATTTTACTCTAAAATTTTATATCTACGCTCCTTTAACGCATGAAAGCACATGTTTGTTCCAGCTCAGCTATTAAGTTACCACATAGACTTGGTTAATAGTCAGATGGGTTTAAAATATTGTGTTTCAGTGGGTTCGAGGGTTCAGTTGGCAAAGTCGTGAGTAGAAGGGTCCATGTGCCAAACGGAGTCAAATACAGAGGTCTCCCAGGTCATTTCACCTTTGTTTTTGGCCTTCTTAAATTGGTCATATCTTGCTCATTTTAGCTCAATTTTGAGTGATTTAAAGTCTCACGTGTTGAAAAATTATCAAGACTACATCATGGGGTGTTCAAGGAGTGTTGATCACCTTTAGATTCTAGTAAATTTTGAGTTTTACCTACTGCATGCATTCTTTTTAAGTTGGTATCAAAATCTTAGGTTCACCGGTCTCAGTTGTACAGAGCTAGAACCTAGTAGAGTTCTACGGATCGACGCAATGACGTTCGTGTTTTATCTTTAGGAGGCTATAGGATGTCTTAAGGAAATTTCTTTATTTTATATCATATCGTGCATCATGTCTATTATTAGTTCTTTGGAAATTTCGACTGATCCATTGAGTCCAAATTATCGAATTTGGTATGATTGTAGATCTCGTTTTTGTGCACAAGGCTCCGAATGAGTTTGAAACACCCCCTCGGAGTTTTTAAGTTTTTGAAAAAATGTTGAAATCTGGTTTATTTATAGCAGAAAAATCAACACCTTTTGAAAACTTTAAAAGCTCATATCTCTCTCATTTCTTGGCCAAAAAAGGCCAATCGGAGTGCGGAAGCTTAATTTTTTAGTGGCTTTGCTATAGAGTGATTGAAAGTTGTTGGGTGCACGTCGTTTGAAAAAAAATAGCATTAAACCAGATTGTTTTGTCCATTTTTGACTTTTTGGTTTTGCCTTCTTAAATTAGTCATATCTTGCTCATTTTAGCTAGGTTTTGAGTGATTCGAAGTCTCATGTGTCGTAAAATTATCGAGACTATGTCGTAGAGTGTTCAAAGAGTGTTGGACATCTTTAAATTCTTGTAAATTCTGTGTTTTACCTATTGTATGCTTTCTTTTTAAGTTGGTATCAGAGTCCTAGGTTCACCGGTCTCAGTTGTACAAAGCTAGCACCTAGTAGAGTTCTACGGATCGACGCAATGATGTTCGTGTTTTATCTTTAGGAGACTATAGAGCGTCTTAAAGAAATCTCTTTATTTTGTATCATATCGTGCATCATGTCTATTATTAGTTGTTTGGAAATTTCGACTGCTCCATTGAATTTGAAATATCAAATTTGGTATGATTGCAGATCTTGATTTTGTGTACGGGGTTTCGAATGAGTTCGGAACACCCCATCGGAGTTTTTAAGTTTTTGAAAAAGATGTTGAAATCTAGTGTATTTGTAGCAGAAAAATCAACACTTTTTGAAAACTTTAAAATCTCATATCTCTCTCATTTCTTGGCCAAAAAAGGCGATTCGAAGTGTGGAATATTCATTTTTTAGTGGCTTTGCTGTAGAGTAATTGGAAGTTGTTGGATGCACGTCGTTTCAAGTAAAAAAAAGCATTAAACTAGATTGTTTTACCTTTTTTGAGTTTTTTTTTTTGCCTTCTTAATTTAGTCATATCTTGCTCAATTTAGCTCAGTTTTGAGTGATTCGAAGTCTCACATATTGGAAATTATTGAGGCTACGTCGTGGAGTGTTCAAGGAGTATTGTACACCCTTTGATTCTTGTAAATTCTAAGGTTTACTTGTTGCATACTTTCTTTTTAAGTTGGTTTCAGAGACATAGGTTCATGGATCTCACTTGTACAGAACTAACATTTAGTAAAGTCCTACGGATAGACGCGATGACATACGTGTTCTTATCTTTATGAGGCTATAAGGAGTTTTAAGGAAATCTCTATTTTGTATTATATCGTGCATCATGTCAATTATCTTATCCTTGAAAATTTTGACTGCTCCATTGAGTTGGATTATCAAATTTGGTATGATTGCATATCTCGTTTGCGTGCACGAGATTTCGAACGAGTTCGGAACACCCCATTGAAGGTTTTAAGTTTTTGAAAAAAATATTGAAACCTGGTTTATTTATTGCAGAAAAATCAGCACTTTTTGAAAACTTTTGAAGCTTATATTTCTCTTATTTCTTGGCCAAAAAAGGTAATTCGAAGTATTGAAGCTTTACTTTTATGGTGGCTTTGTTGTAAGTAATTCAAAGTAATCAAGTGCACATCATTCGAGGTAAAAATAACATTAAAGAAGACTATTTTTCCCTTTTTCAAGTTTCTATTTTTTGCCTTCTTGATTTGGTCATATTTTTACTCAATTTTGAGTGATTCAAAGTCCCTCGTATCAAAAATTATCGAGGCTACATCATGGAGTGTTCAAGACATGCTGGGCACCCTTCGATTCTTGTAAATTATGAGTTTTACCTATTGCATGTTTTCTTTATAAATTGTTATCAGAGCCCTAGGTTCACCTGTCTCACTTGTATTGAACTAGCACCTAGTAGACTCTTACATATATACGCGATGTCGTTCGTGTTTTATCTTTAAGAGGTTATAGGGTGTCTTAAATAATTTTTTCTATTTTGTATCATTTCGTGCATCATGTATATTATCAGTTCCTTAGAAATTTTGACTGTTTCATTGAGTCCGGAATATCGAATTTGGTATGGTTGCATATCTCATTTGCGTGCACGGTTTCAGAACTCTCCGTAGGAGTTTTTAAGTTTTAAAAAATGCTGAAATCAGGTTTATTTAAAACAGAAAAATCAGCACTTTTTGAAAACTTTAAAAGCTCATGTCTCTCTAATTTGTTGGCCAAAAAAGGTGATTCGAAGTGTGGAAGCTTTATTTTTTTTGGTGGTTTTGCTGTAGAGCAGTTGGAAGTTGTCGGGTGCGCGTCATTTGAGGTAAAAAGAGAATTAAACTAGATTGTTTTGCCCTTTTTCGAGTTTTTTTGTTTGACCTCCTCGAATTGGTCATATCCTACTCATTTTAGCATGGTTTGGAGTGTTTCGAATTCCCACGTGTCGGGATTATCGATGGTACGTCATGAAGTGTTCAAGGAGTGTTGGGTACCTTTAGATTCTAGTAAATTCTGAATTTTACCTACTGCATACTTTTTTTTTAAGTTTGTAACAGAGCCTTAGGTTCACCGGTCTCACTTGTACATAGTTAGCACCTAGTATAGTTCTACAGATCGATGCGATAACGTCCGTGTTTTATCTTTAGGAGACTATAGGGTGTCTTAAGATTTTTTTTTTATTTTGTATCATATCGTGCATCATATCTATTATTAGCTCTTTCAAAATTTCCTGTGTTACATTGAGTCCGAAATATCAAATTTTGTATATGTGCAGATCTCGTTTGTGTGCTCGGGCTTCCGAATGAGTTCAGAACACCCCTTAAAAGTTTTTTAAAAAAATGCTGAAATCTGGTTTATTTATAGTAGTAAAATCAGCACCTTTTGAAAACTTTAAAAGCTCATATATCTCTCACTTCTTGGTCTAAAAAAGCGATACGAAATGCGGAAGCTTCATTTTTAATGGTTTGCTGTAGAGTAATAGGAAGTTTTCGGGTGCACATCGTTCAAGTTGAAATTAGCATTAAACTAGATTGTTTTGCCCTTTATCGAGTTTTTGTTTTTTGCCTTCTTGATTTGGTTATATCTTACACATTTTAGCTTTATTTTGAGTGATTCTAAGTCTCACGTATCGAGAATTATCAAGGCTATGTCGTGGAGTGTTCAAGGAGTGCTGGGCACCCTTCGATTCTTGTAAATTCTATGTTTTACCTGCTGCAAGCTTTCTTTTTAAGTTGGTATCAGAGCCCTAGGTTCACAACTATAACTTAGTAGTGTCCTACGGATAAACGCGATGACTTCTGTGTTTTATCTTTAGGAGGTTATGGGAAGTCTTAAGGAAATTTCTCTATTTTGTATCATATAATGCATCATGTATATTATCAGTTTCTTGGTATTGTTGCATATTTTGTTTGCATGCACGGAGTTTCCAATGAGTTCGAAACACCCCTCGGAGTTTTTAAGTTTCCGAAAAAAAATGTTGAAACTTTGTTTATTTATAGCAGAAAAATCAGCACTCTTTCGAGTTTTGTTTTTGGACTTCTTGGTTTGATCATATCTTGCTCATTTTGGCTCGGTTTTGAGTGATTCGAAGTTCTTCGTGTCAGAAATTATCGAGACTACGTCGTGGAGTGTTCAAGACGTGTTGGGCAGCCTTTGGTTCCTGTAAATTCCGAGTTTTACCTACTGCATATTTTCTTTTTAAGTTGTTATTAGAACCCTAGGTTTACCGATTTCACATTTACAGAACTAGCACCTAGTAGAGTCCTACGTATTTATGCGATGACGTCTATGTTTTATCTTTAAGAGGCTATAGGGTATCTTAATATTTTGTATCATATTGTGCATCATGTCTATTATAAGTTCCTTGGAACTTTCGACTGCTTCATCGAGTCTGGAATATAGAATTTGGTATGGCTGTATATCTCGTTTGTGTGCACAAAGTTCCAAACGAGTTCGAAACACCCCATCGGAGTTTTTATGTTTAAAAAAAATGCAGAAATTTGGCTTATTTATAGTAGAAAATTAGCACTTTTTGAAAACGTTAAAAGCTCATATCTCTCTCATTTCTTGGCCAAAAAATGTGATTCAAAGTGCGGAAGCTTCATTTTTTTGGTGGCTTAAATCAGACTTTTTGTCTTTTTTCAAATTATTGTTTTTGGTCTTCTTGATTTAGTCATATCTTTTTCATTCTAGCTCGATTTTGACTGATTCAATATCCCACGTATTAGGAACGAACCTACGTCGTGGAGTGTTCACGGAGTGTTAGACACACTTTGATTCTAGTAAATTCTAGGTTTTACCTATTGCATGCTTTCTTTTTAAGTTGATATTAGGGCTCTATCTTCATCGGTCTCACTTGTACAGATCTAAGCACCTAGTAGAGTTCTACGGATAAATGCGATGACGTTCGTGTTTTATCTTTAGGAGGCTATAGGATGTCTTAAGGAAATTTCATTATTTTGTATCATATGGTGCATCATGTCTATTATTAGTTCCATGGAAATTTCGATTGTTTCATTGAGTCCAGAATATCGAATTTGATATGGTTGCATATCTCATTTGCGTGCACGGGTTTTGAACAAGTTCGGAACACCTCATCGAAGTTTTTTTAAGTTTTTGAAAAAAATGTTGAAATCTGATTTATTTATAGCAGAAAAATCAGCACTTTTTGAAAACTTTAAAAGGCCATATCTCTCCCATTTCTCGGCTAAAAAAGCGATTCGAAGTGCGAAAGCTTCATTTTTTTGGTCGATTTGATGTAGAGTAATTGGAAATTATTGGGTGCATGTCATTTGAGGTAAAAATAGCATTAAACGAGACTATTTTCCCCTTTATCAAGTTTTTATTTTTGGCCTTCTTGGTTTGGTCATATGCTACTCATTTTACCTCAGTTTTAAGTGATTCTAAGTCTCACGTGTCGGAAATTATCGAGGCTACGTCATGGAATGTTCAAGAAGTGTGGGCACCTTTCAACTCCTGTAAATTATGAATTTTACCTACTGCATGCTTTCTCTTTAAGTTGGTATTAGAGCCCTAGGTTCACCGATCTAACTTGTACAAAGCTAGCACCTAGTAGAGTCCTACGAATAGACGCGATGACATCAATGTTTTATCTTTAGGAGGCTATAGGGTGTCTTAAGAAAATTTCTTTATTTTGTATCATATCGTGCATCATGTCTATTATCAGTTCCTTGGAAATTTGGACTGCTCTATCGAGTTTGGAATATCAAATTTGGTATGGTTGTATATCTCGTTTGCGTGTACGGGTTTTCCAACGAGTTCAGAAAATCCCGTCGGAGTTTTTGTGTTTTTGAAAAAAATGCTGAAATAGGCTTATTTATAACAGAAAAAGCAACACTTTTTAAAAATTTTAAAAGCTCATATCTCTCTCATTTTTTTTACCACAAAAGGTGATTCAAAGTGTGAAAGCTTTATTTTTTTGGTGGCTTTACTGTAGAGTAATTGGAAGTTGTTGGGTGCGCGTTGTTCAAGTTAAAAATAGCATCAAACCAGATTGTTTTGCCCTTTTTTGAGTTTTTATTTTTGATTTTCTTGATTTGGTCATATCTTGTTCATTTTAGCTCGATTTTGAGTGATTCGAAGTCCCTCGTGTTGGAAATTATCAAGGCTTTGACGTAGAATGTTAAATGAGAGTTGGGCACTTTCAATTCTTGTAAATTCTAAGTTTTACCTGTTGCATGTTTTCTTTTTAAGTTGGTATCAGAGTCCTAAGTTCACTAGTCTCACTTGTATAGGACTAGCACTTAGTAGAGTTCTATGGATAGACACGATGACATTCATCTTTTATCTTTAGGAGGTTATAGGATGTCTTAAGAAAATTTCTCTATTTTGTATCATCTCATGTACCATGTCTATTATCTATTCCTTGAAATCTCTCTTATTTCATTCTTTTCGTAAGATGGATCATAAGTGCGGCGGTGCGGCATAGGATAGGGGTCGACCTCCTATGCTGGCTTGAGCACAAGCACCAGTACCAGCCTAGTAGATTTAGATGTTTTGAATTAGAGCTTGTTGGTTAAAGTGTGGTTTTTTTTTGCCTGTTGGATTTTGCTGTGTTTTGTGCTTCGAATTGTGTTCCATTTTAGAACACACGTTCGGGGTACTGATTTGGGTTTTTGGTGGAGTCAAATCAAAAAAGTTATGCGAGGGTCCCATGATTCCCGTTTCGACCTCAAATTGACTCGTCTCCGTTTGTTGTGATTTTGGTGTCTAAACGACAGTACCAAAGTTGTGATCCTATATTTGATAGCGTGACATCGTTCAAAGGCCGTTCGAAAAGGAAAAGCTCCGGCGAAGTGATTTGAAACGCGCGCAGTCGACCTAAACACTACAAGAAAAAGCCTTAATAAAGACCACCATTTAGCGACGGGTTAGAAATATGGTCCCTAAAAGTATACTTATAGGGACGAGATATTTTTCTCGTCTATAGTTCTCGATTTTTTATGTTTAATTAACGAAGAAATAAGATCTAGTCCCTAAAATAATTAAAATCTGGTCTCTATTCCTATATTAAAGGGGGAAATAGCCACCAATTTATTTTCTTCCTCCAAAAAAAAGTTAAAATCACCTAAAATAAAAAATATATATTTAATCGTGTACGGTTCTCTATTTTTCCACTATCTCTCAAAAGAACTAAGGCCTCATTAAATCTCTATAATGAATTCTCTAGGTTACCTAGCAAATTAAGACCACCAAAATAGGGATAAAGTCGTACATATTTGTAAATAATTAATCTTCAAAAAAGCCCTAATTCCATAACTTATACATCATAGTTATCTCCAAAATCAATTTGCGATTCTAGGATGATTTTGGTCGGTATATTGCTTTAGCTGCAAAAATTCTTTGTCAAGATGGTTGGTGGTCGGTGGTCGATGTACTACTTCCGCTGATGCTATCGGAGTTCCTAGGTAACTTCTCTTTTAACAAATATACTTTTATTTTGCCATAAATTCAGATTTCGAAGTGGGTTCCTTAAATCTTTGAGTTGTTGATTATGTAGAAATGGAATAAAAACTAGGAGGTATTAGGGATATTTTCATGTAAAGAGATGATGGAGAAACCAAGACTAACAAACCTCCAAGAAATTAAACTTTTAAAAAATCTGAAGTTCCTATGTATTTTTCTAACATGTTGATGTTTTCCTTGAGATTTAGAACAAATTCTCTCAAAATGAAAAGCTTTGAAGCCATGAATAGAGTTTTTAGTCTAGACAAAAGTTAACTTATCTTTTGATTCATAATAATATTTGTATTTTCATAGTGTTCAAAGCTATGGATTTTGTAGTACTATGAGGTTGTTTAAGAAAATTTCCTTCTGTTCATTGCTAGATTGTGGATTATATCACAAATTAGGACTTGATATAATTGATTTTGACACTTTTCAGATAAAGTGGCCCTCTATTTAATTAAATTTGAAGTTACTGTAGGACATTTGAATGTTGTATACATAGTCGTTTCTTTGTATTTCATAAAATAAAAAAAGGAGATAAATTATCAAGCTTGTACAAATTAATCTCTCTAGAAAATAATCAATTATTTTCCTTACACTTTCCTCCCTCTTCCTATAGTCCGAGCGTCCTTTTTAGTCCTCTTACTTTGTTTGAGCTGAATTATATCCTCCCTCTCAACGAAAGTGGTCGAGAGAGATGAAATGCACCATATTTTTTGTATTGAAAGCTCTAACTAGAATGGAATTCTAGAAATAGCCTTATATATTCATTATTTAGCTATAATTAAAGTATGTGTTTTGTATCTAAGGTTGTTTTCATCATATTTGTGGCATTATAGAATGCTTCAGTTTTTGCACATTCATTCCATGTTCCTTCACTCAAACACAACTTTGAAAAAGGGTATTTGGGATATGTGCAGTTGCTAGTTAACTTTTTCATATTTATAATCTTTTATTGTAAGAGGATAACATGTAGTGCAAATTCTATTATCGGAGTATTGACTTAATATTATTATTTTGTTGTGTTCATGGCCTTGGCAGAACGTTTCTTGATAATGCTTCTAATCAGGTAAGCCTCTTTTCAAGATTATTCTTTGTTTGTTTTACTATTTTCGCAGCACAAAATATCTACCAAATTTGGTGGGTTATACTTTCATTAGGAGTACATAAATATCATTGGTGGCAGCTGTTTTGTTTTTTCAAAAACAACTATTCGCATAGACAACTTTGTCCAGATTAACTATCAACTATATGTGTCATGATGCATCCTACAATGATAGTTGTAGCGAATTTTCCTATCCAAATGTATTAAAAAGAAATGTGATGCCAACAGACTTTGTGACAACTCGTATATACATATTGATTATTAACAGGATAAAAGTTGTAAGATTTTGCTTTGTGTTTAAGTCGTTGCTTATATATCCTCATTGATTGTGTTGTCACAGTTTCTCTATTTTTTCATCTTTGAGATGATATTTTGACTTCTCTTTTTATTTGTGAATGGATAGTTGTATTTTCTATATCCTCTGGTCGACTAATTTCTATGCTGGATGACTAAGGTGTTCTAGTCGTTACTAAAGTTATTTTCATATTGAGATTCTTGTAATATTGACATAATATGAATGGAAAGTTATTGTTTATCAAGAGAAAACAATGCCCATAATCACTTTTCATATTCTATTGCATCTTTTCTTTTTCAATGATAAAACTCCATTTTAAGTTCTTAAGCCAGTTGAAGCCCTACTAATATGATTGCTAAACTTTATTGCGTCTTTTTAAGGTTTAATAACCCTTATAATAGTACATGATTTGTGTTTGTTCCTATATTCTAGGTTAACTAATAAGATTAGTTAGTTGAAATTCGCAGCTTTCATTGAATCACAAACATCAAGATCTCGTAGTCTTCTTGATTATTTTTTAAGTGTTTATACCTTTTATGTTCTTTCTTTTTAGAGAGGGAGAAATTAGTGAAGCACATGTAGAGTGTATGTACGAACACCCGCGGACCAGATGGACTAAATTTTGGCCGAAGGTTTCTGAAGAATCCTATGGGAAATTAAACAGTGATGTTCTTGAAGTAAGAGTGGCTATTATTTCTGAGAACTCTAAAATATTTGTTCATTTCATTGATATTGGACAAATACCTCTACATTCATTGGTTATTTTTCTCTTTCAAATTGGATTTTTTATGTAATCAACCTGTGGATGTTCACACTTGATTATACTTGGACATGTGGTATTGTTTAGTTGTCTTCATTGATCAAATGTGAGGGTGATTGTGCTTATAGTTTAAAAGAAAAGCTTACAATCTAAGATAGACATTCATTTTGCTGCAATGAAGTTAAAAATTAGTTTAGCCAATGAACATTTATACTCATGTTGTGCATACTCTTTCTTATGAGGTAATTTTGTGTAAAAATTAATCAATTGTATCAATACAACTGCACCTCAAGAGGATTATTGGAATATGAGTATTAAGAGCATTGTTAAATGTATTTATAAAGTTAACTTTGTATGTCTTGGATGCAAGTTTGCTAATTTAGATATAAATATGGCCTAGAATTTTGAAGTTTTTCAGATAGAAATATGGCTTGTAAGGGGTTTTTGTTTAAGTGAAGATCTATGCTAACTTGTTCTTTTCATTCTAAGTTATTTGCTGTTTTCATTTGGATCTTATCTTTTTTCCATTAGTGCAAATTGAAGGCGTAGTTATTGAAACTCTATAAAGAGAAATTGGTTATGTTTTATTAGGACATTTAGGACAAACATAATGAATCTGTATTTTAAAAAAATGCGTATTAAATATGAGTCTGCATTTGAAAATGTGATGGAACAAACTACACATGAGAATTATATGTTATTGAAAGAGAGGGACAACATGTACAATATTTAGGTTCTCTCCAGTTATGTTATCATCTTCAAACTTTATGTGTGTTATCATCTTCAAACTTTATGTGTGCAATTATTTTTGTTTTCCTCAGATGCTATTTGATATTTATTAGTATTTGATACTTTCTTAAAGGCACCCTTCTTATACTTTTTGCAGGACTTGAAGATTAGAAGTTACAAAGTCAAGCTGCAAGTTTTGAAGACTTGATACAAGATGAAAAATTGGTTTTGTTTTACTAGGAAGTCATTTAGGGAAATCATATCATTTTTTGCCAAGTGACTGTATAAATTATTTATGATTTACATGAACTATCAGTGGGATGTTATACACTTTTTGTATGCCTTTATAATATGCAAGCATGAAATTATTGATAATTTTGTTTATGTTATTGGGATTATATATAAATTCAAAAATTTGTAGGAAATGTTCATACACTATTTAGTGACCTGCATTTTATGGTCTATAAATATCTTTTAAGGACCAGATTATCGGTCCTAAATAGTTTTTAGGACTATTTAAAACTATTTACTATCTATGGTTAGGGGCCGGTGAAGTGGTCTCAGAAAGGGATTTTGGGATCAGTATTTTTCCAGTCGCCAAACCATCTAAGGACCAGTGTTAGAACCTCGTCCCTATTGACCTTTAGAGAAGGATCCTATAGGGATGAGTGGCAACCACCTTTTTCTGGTCGTGATTATCTTTTAGGGACCAAATTTAGACTTTTAGGGACTACTTTCCCCGTCCTTAGTAGTTGTTTTTCTTTTAGTGAAAGGTAGGCTACGACTTCCTTTCTATTAGATTGAACTTAATTGTGTAAAATCATGTGGATTGGAGTGAATTGGAGGTGAGTACCAGTTTCTTACTTACTTTGATTAGATACTTTATGTTAGGATCGATTGACCATATTTCGGGCGTAGTACCAAATTAGCCGAGTTAGTAGAATTGCATGCTTATGTGCTAAATGATATTGTATGCTTGTATGATATGTGTTGTATGCCTTGTTCATCGTCAACTGTAATCATGATGTCCTTGTTCTAGGTTAGCTAGCGTTGCCTTAGAGTTATGACCCGTGTGGGTTGGATAGCCTTGACTTTCTGCCGACGTCGTTCAGATGACTTAGCTTCTTGTAGACTAGAGTAGCAGACTTGAGTCTGATAGTTTGAGCCTTAGATTACGCGCTATCGCTACTTGTTGCACTTTCGTATCTTTTCCCTCTAATTTTGTGATTCTAACGCATCTCAGAGGTTCGGTGCATCGCTAAAGGAGTGTGATTGAGATAGTATAAGCTTGGAGCCTTTTTCGTGATTTCTTAGAGTGGACGGCGTTCCACGGTGGTTGTTGCTGAATTGGATCCTATTGGAGATACCTTCACCCCAGGGTCGTTCTTTCTAGCTGGGCTGGGAGCGTATTGTTGGCTGGGTGGACTCGGTGATTTCGACAATCACCCTCGAGCCTCTCTTTCTAGCCGGGCTGGGAGTGTGGTGTTGGCTGGGTGTCCCCGGGTCACTTTTTCTAGCTGGGCTGGGAGCTGACTGCATGGTAGGACAACTCACGATATCAACCTCACCCCCGGGTCCCTCTTTCTAGCTAGGCTGGGAGTGGACTGTCTAGTTGGGTGCCCCCTGGGGTCACTCTTTCTAGTTAGGTTGGGATTGCACTACTGGCTGGGTGGAGTCTGATAGGTTATCTTAGTTACCTTGGGCTGGGAGCCCGGTTTTCTTCTTTCTTAGTAGACTTAGCTATTATGTGTACCTGTCGGACTTATAGGGGTTCGTTCAGGTTTTATTTAACTTTGCACACGAGTGTACCTTCTGGGCTTATGTGGTCCAGTTATGTTTAGTTTAGCTATACTTAGTTTATTTATGGTATGCGCGTGTGTTTTATTTCCATATCTTCTTTGACCTCTTTGTGTCTAGATTCTATCCTTTCTTATTGTTTTTATTTGCTCAGTCAACATTTGATGCCTACTGAGTACCTATTGTTTTGGTACTCATGCTACACTCTGCATCTATTTCGTGATGCAGGTCCTGGTACCAGTTACCAGCCGTGATTAGTTCCTACCCTCTTTTGCAGCTATGGTTCGGAGACGAGGGTGAGAACTTGACATTTTGGGTTTATTCTGTCTCCTTCTTTTGTTTTAGCTAGTCTTGTTGCTTTTCGAGACACGCTTTGATGTGGTCCACTTTTGGGACATGTATTCCTTATTACACAACTCTGTACTAGTGACTTCCGGGTTCTGGAAGAGATTTCTATATATATTTATTTTGGTTTGCTTCCACCTTGTTGTCCTTTGTTTAGATTATTGTTTTCGCTAGTTTCTACCCTTACGCTCATTACTTGATGTTCTGGGTTACGGGTTGACTTACCTTCTGGTGGGGTATAATAGGTGCTATGGAAGGTGGGAAGGTGTCTTCTCTTGGCCTAGGCCTACTTGGGCGAACACCCATAAAGTGTTGAATATCGTCGAAGAAGAAGTAGAAGTGTCAATTATTGGAGATCCTTAAGCACAAGCAAGTCCAAATTACAAGTTAGTTGATTATGAAAGTTATGAGTCAATTACTGTTAATAATAAAACAGATGAATTGAAAAAAATGATTCAAAATATTTAGAATTTACAGTTTATTAGAGACAACTAATTGTAAGTTTGTAACTTTGTATATTTTAAATTTTATCAATCTATTAGTAAAGTCAAAGGCTCATTGAGCAAAGATTACTGTTTCCTGTCCACAAGTGGGCAATAAAGGTTCTATCCAGTATTCCAACTGATGGAACTTTCGACCAAGAGCGTCCGTTGTTGAGATTTAAATCAAAGAGAAAACGTAAATAAGTATTGACATATAAAANTATTTTTATTATATATATATATATATATATATATATATATATATATATATATATATATATATATAATGACAAATTGATCCCATTAGGTGTGCATAAATTTGTTTGCAATAAATTTGAAGTGCTGAAAATATGTTGCAATCACAAAATAAACAAAAAAATAATTTAATTTATCAAGATTATGAGTACAAATTTGTTTATCCCTTAGTTTTTCTTTCTTGAGGTTTCTCATTGATTCAAGCACTGTTAGTGATGTATTTCTTAAACTAAGATGATTTGGATCTCCTTGAGATTTATTTGATCTCCATGAAAGGATTTTATCTTCTTGGGTTGTCAAGAAGATTTGTCCACATCTCGATCTCTCTGTGAATATTCCAATATGAGTTTGTAAAAAATTTTAGATATCTCTTCAAGGGTGTATATTACTCTTTATTTATGCATGAGTTATGGTATATAGTAGAGTAGCCTTCAACAACCTAATTAAAATTCAACTCGTCTTATAAAGTCCCACAAAACTACTCCTAGAGTACTAAATGATAGATTAGACCCATATCATAGCGTCCAGTTATTGTTATAATAAATAACAAGTTCGAGAATAAATGTTACTATATAAAGCCGTACTTGTGAGGGATTTTTATTGTAAACTTAGGGCTAACAAATTAAAGTTTACGTGATTATTCCAAGTTCTCTCGAAATCCTCATTATTGTCTCCTCATTGCTCAACTTTTTGCCGTCTATTCGTGGGAAGAGCAATCAAGTCAAATAATTAATTTTAAAACGTGCATCCACGTATGCATCATTTATTATAATTTGGTATTTTCATGGGAAAAATAAGAACGTATATACTATAATAATATTTTGAATTTTTTGAGGATGAAATGAATGCCAGGTCAGCCATGGCAAAAGAAGCCACTTGTTAATTAAAAACATTTGAGTGCATTAGATTATTTAAGGGTCCACAAATTTAATAGATCACCACATACAACAAGAGAAGTATCAACAACCATAGGTATTGATATGATTGAATTTTGGCTGCGACTATATCAATTTTGCTTAGTTTGCATGGATTGAGTTACATTCCCAATCATGCAGGGCAAAATTAAAAACTTATCATCAAAACCTCAATTATTTAGTTGACATTGACAAATGCCATCTATCGTCATCCATATTTTCAATAGTTATTTCATCCCCCTCTTCTTGCTAATAAATTTAAATATCAAAGAAAGAACTAGGCTCAAAATGAGCCATAGTAGGTTTTAATTATGATTATTTGAAAGAAGTGGTGGAAGTGCATTTGATTTTGATGCTTCATATTTGATTAAATGAACTCATTTGATTTTGATGTATCATACTTTCTGGATAATCGTCCATGTTGTTAAAATTTTTTAATAATATATTTTTGTTTCTTTTAAAATGACAATATCACTTAATTATTTCTATTTTCCTCAAAATATATACTTAACACAATAAAAACATTATTCTCTCTCCTAATGGATATCATGTCACTTTTTTAAAAAAATAAATAAATAATTTTTTAAAATTCTTTAAATCCTCCCATATTTTATAATACCTTATTCTGACCCATATATCTTCATTGAAACTTCCTGAAGCACAATTAGAATTTTACCATTTCTACTATAAAATTGAAGTATCTAGATTCTCAAAAAAATATGTATCGGACTAGTGCAAGTAGAAAAACAACATGCAAAGTTATTCACCTCTGCAGCTTCAAAATTTTCATGAACGGGATAAATACTTCAGTTGAATACGTAAAAAATGTTGCTTATAGAGATATTAAACAAGTTTCTATTGTATTCTTTAATTTTATTTTATTGTTATTAGGTAATTTTCCAAAAATACGTAACTATTCAAGAAATTACTCTTAATTTATTAAAAACGCATCACACAACATGATCTTGGTCTAAATTTGAAGTACCTGATATGTTTCCCATCTAACTATTATATGATGAATTGGGACTTCAACTAGAAAATGACCCCTTCTTTTGGGTTCGGTAAATATTGGGCGTACATTATATGGAAGAACAATTTACAAATAAAAGAAAGTCAGTTTAAACGCTATAGAAAGTGTCAAAAGCAGAAATTAATTTTCATGAAATGTTTAAAATCATAACTTTAACACTCTTTTATTTTAATTTATGTGATGTAGTTTAACTTGTCATTTAGTTTAACAACAAGAAAAATGATAGCTTGATACCTTTGTGACTGTAAATTAATTCATCAACGATAAATTTGATATTTTATTAAATTGTTTCTAAATATAAAAATATGTCCTTTTTAATTAAAACGACTTAAAAAAAAGAGTGAGTCATTTATATAAATTGGAATCGAGAAAGCAATATAGATTTTATTCTTTTCAAAATTTAGGATTCAATCAATCAAATGCCACATAAATTGAAAAGGATCATTAGAAACATCATTTAACAAACTTATGGAAGACGTTTTTTAGTCCCGCAGATATTCCCACTAAACCAGCTTAAGGTTGTCCTGCTTGCTTTGACCAGCTGGTTGCAGCATGACATTTCATGCATAAGTGTCAAGATCGAACCTAGACAACATCACTTTTCAATTTCTATTTTTAATTGAGTCAATTTAGGCTTTTAGCTTTTCGGTGGGACCAGTTCAATTCTCTTTCTTTTTTTATTTATGTATTTCCATTAATTAAAACGTATGTTTCATCATTTATCTAATTGAGTTTTAATTAAAAAGAAATATGCTTTATTACGTAAATATATTTCGTATTCATATTTTAGTTATTCCATCTTCTATCTTATAAAAAAATATTTTGTTTTATATAGTTAAAAATAGTATTGTTATTATTATTATTTAAGAAAACCTTATTTACATAGGTATATATATATATATATAAAACCCAAATAAGTACTACTTAATAAGTAATACGTTTAATTATTTTATTTCTCTATCTTTTATCTGTAAATCATTTTTTTTATTTCTAATGTTAATATTAGATCATTAATATTATTAGTAAAAAAAACATATGTCATTGAATTTAAAAAATTAAAAGTACCACAAATAAACTCTTCAAATTTGATCTGTGTCACATAAATTGGGATAGAGAAAATAACATATTATTTCAAAATTATGTCAATTTTATAAGTTACAACAATTAAAAACTTAAGTTTTAAAGAAAATATATATTAAAAAATTGAGTGACTCTCCAAATTTCATCTATATCACATAAATTACAACAAAATAAATAATATATGTTGGGCCCGTGCTGGCACGGGCGCACATATATCTAGTATGGGCGCACATATCTAGTATTATATATAGAATCATAGAAATGACAATATACTATTCCTCGTGGGGACGTACGTAGATAGAGTATTTTATTTTTATTTTTTGATTTTAGATTAGGTGGAGTGGCAGTGGTGAAGTCCAAAATTTGATAAAGGGTATGTAAAATTTATATATATATATATATATATATATATATATATATTCATAATAGCTAGTTTGACGTGACACAGAGTTTAAGAAAATAAAGAAGATTTTTGAATCTTGTGGTTCTAAATTAAAGTTATGTCAAATGTATAAAATTGTTCTTTAATCTTGTGGCTTTAAACATGCCACGTGGAAAGCTGAAATTACTATGTTACTAAAAAAAAAGGTCATTCTTTCTTAAATAGACTAAAAAGGAAAGGAGATCATTCTTTTTGAAACGGAGGGAGTAACATTTAAACTTTGTATATACACCATATAATTGTTTGGCTAAGAGTATGACCAGACCGCCCTTTACCTAAGGTGGCTCCGCTCATGGGAGGGGGTCTTTGATTATTTATACTCCCTCTATCCTTAATTACTTATCCATTTTTTAATTAACACACCTATTAAGAAAATAATAATTGACATAATGAATTTACTATTGTACCTCTATTAATATGAAGTGGATGAATTAAAAATTTAATATTTTCAAGAAGTTGTACCCGTTTCAAAATTAATTAATTAACAGATAAAAATAAATTATTATTTTTTGATTTGTTAAAAGGGACAATTAAAAAATAATAATTGGACAAGTAGTTAGGGATGAAAGGAGAGAGTATATGTTATTCGAACTTTATAAAATGTATGGATGGGTGGAAGGGAAAGTAAATTATGATATTTTGATCCTTCGTTGTTCAATGATTGTTTGGTAAAAAGATAGTTCTAATAGGTTACGTAAAGGAAAACAGGTGTCCATATGTATGGCCGCCAACTAGCTATAGCTAGCTACCATACTTCCAATCATCATATTATTATATATAAAGACAACAGAACAAAAGGGGAAATGGGAATGAAAGGTGGCTAGCTTTTCATATTATTTACGTCATTTAGAATTTGGACTCGTCCTATAATCATGCATAAACCGTTGGAATTTTAGCTAAAAGGAGAAAAGAAGAATCCCAAATTAAAGGGTTTAAAACACCTTTAATACAACAAAATGACAAATCATGCTCTCTTCATCCTTAAAGAATTAAACAGACTAACAGCAATAGGGGGTATTTGGTTATGTACAAATTAAATAAAAAGGGAATAAAGAGCTAAGGCGTTACAGGAAATAAGGCTTTTTTTTGTAACGTAAAAAATCAATTCATACTTCATGGGCAAAAAGACATAAGCAACGAGGAGTCGAGAAAACACTAGTATAGTATAGTATATACGCAATAATTGTTAATAATAATATCTCTCATCTACGCAAAATTATAGCCCTACATTATAGGGTCTACTTCAAAACATTTGTAGGACAATACTATTTAATTTATTATATAATATAGTTGAACTAGAACAATCTAGAAGACCCCTTTTCTTGTTTTGATTCAATAGCAACTTTTATTTGTAAATATGAACTTGTACGTAAAATGTTGTCAATTTTTTCCAATTTGAATGAAAGAAGTAGATCGACGGCTAACATAAAAGTACGTAGTACATATAGAATAAAATAGAATGAATACATAACGTAATCTATATAATCATTCTAATTAAATTAGTTTGGAAGTGAAACGTAATTGATTGATTAAGTGTGATCAATCAAAAGCCTAGCTATAATCGATTGATTTGGGTGTGAATGAAAATCCTAAAAATAGAATAAAGTGGGGTTCAAGAATTTCTCTAATAGTACTACAATAAGCTTAACGCGTTGATGGTAATAATATTAATTTGAGTATAGTAATTAATTTGTATGATTGGCACGCATAGCTAGAGCACGTGAGGCAAAAAAATCCATTATTTTGGGTGAATGATTTTATCGTACGCCACCTACTAACCCTCCACTTGTCATGCAACGTAGATGATAATTGAGTTATATACACAAACCACATTTTCCCCTATTATAAATACTCTCTCCCCTTTTGCATGAAATTGTGGGATTTTCTATCTTTTATACAAGCTAAGTGAGAAAGAGAAAGAGCAAGGTTTCTCGAGAGACCCTAAATAAATCCTTTCTTCCCAAATTTGAATACATTTGTATCATTCAATAACCTAATCACAATCGACATGGCCTTATTTGACCTCCACCATCCATGGCTCTTAGTGTTTGGAGTCTTAGGTAAGCTAAGCTTCACATGTTTGTTTCTATTCTTTCCTAAAAAGTTGTTGCATTTTTTTTGTAACCAAACTATAGTTATTCTTAGCTAATTAATACAACATATTCACATTGTCTATTGCATATATATTCTCATGAATATATTGCATGACAAACCTTTCTTATGTCATTCTTTTTTAGACTGACTAAAAAAGAAAGTAAGTCATATAAAGTGGACAAAGGGAATAAGAGAGCACTAACCCTTTTATTTTTTTTCCGTTGTATGTTACAGGAAACGTTATCTCCATATTGGTCTTCTTAGCTCCAGTGTAAGTAACTAATCACCTTTCATTATTTCAAACAAAGAGAATTTTAGTATTTTTCTTAGACAGAAACTAAATTTTTAATTGTACTGATTTTTCAGGCCAGCATTCCGACGAATCTGCAAAGAAAAATCAACGATGGGTTATCAATCAGTACCTTACGTGGTAGCACTATTTTCATCGATGTTATGGATGTATTATGCATTTATCAAGAAAAACGCCATTCTTCTTGTATCCATCAACTCCTTTGGTTGCATTGTTGAGACCATTTACATTACCATTTTCATTCTCTACGCATCCAAGGAGTCTAGGGTAAGTTTTCATTATGATGTACCTACTATAGTTGAACAGGTTGAACAACGTGGTACAATCAACTCTATAACAGTTTAACAATTGTACACGTTGATTGTACCATGTTGTTCAACCTGTCAGCTTAATTCCCTTATCTTCAACAAGTGTTACATATATAAATTGATTGATGTTTTGAATATGCAAATTAAACAGAGGCAGACGGTGCGGCTTTTGGTATTATTGATCGGAGGATTGTACACACTCATATTTTTAATCACTTTATTCCCTTTGAATGGAGTCCTACGCGTACAAGTTGTTGGTTGGATTTGTGTAACCGTAGCAGTGGGTGTTTTTGCAGCACCTCTTAGCATCGTGGTAATTAAACATGACATGATGAATTATCTATCGTTAATAATGTCAATTCGAAAATTAATTAATTACAATTTCTAACACTTTTTATGTTTTTTTTTTTAAAATTCAGTTTCAAGTGGTTCGAACAAAGAGTGTGGAATTCATGCCTTTCACTCTCTCTTTCTTTCTTACTTTGAGTGCTATCATGTGGTTTGGTTATGGACTCCTTCTAAAGGACTTGTGTATTGCAGTAAGTACTTGCACCTAATTAAATGTACCTTCCTTTTTAGTTGTCACGTTGCGTTTTTTGAAAGTCAATTTGACTAATTTTTAAATTAAATTAGATTACATTAATTCAATATTTTAAATAAAAAATTTAGCTATTAAAAAGCTATAAAATAAATACTATAATTTGCAATTTTTTACATATCAATATGATGAAAAAATACATTGTAAAATGTTAGTCAAAATTCTTATCGTTTGACCATAAAAAAATATTATATATATACTCTACATTTATTCTTTGATACATTGAACAATTTGGGTTGCGTGCTATTTAGACAAGGTAACTAAAACCTACTTACAAAGGCAACAAAAAGAACCACTAATTTCGAACATGAACATGATGTGCCTTTATTGCTTACCAACTTCTTAACATTCATACATTTATTGTTCCACATTAATTTCGTCATCGTACAATTCAACCAAACTAAACTAGAAAATGATCTCAGTAATCATTTTTTAAAATTTATTTATAGTAGTACTAGAGTTAATTTGTACTATATTTAAAAGAATTAATTCTCATAAAACTTAATTTGAATTTTATACAGCTGCCGAATGTGTTGGGTTTCTTTCTGGGAATGATTCAAATGTTGTTATATGGAATTTACCGAAACGCGAAGCCATCAATAGATTTAGAGAAAAAAGTGTGTGAGCTCGTAATAAACTCAGAACAGATTCATCCTCTTGATTCCGAGGACATTAATTCCAACGATGAACAAGGAATTAACACGGCCGGAGTAGTCCCAGTATCGGTGGCAAACAACAATGACAATGAGGAGCGACTTGGCGAGCAACTAGCACAAGTGAACTTGCAGCCCCTTCAAACACCGGTGCTTGTGGTGTGTGCTGCATGAATTTTACTCTTTTATTATCATTTAATAGTTTATCTGCTTCTACGTTTCATTGCTTTTTTTGTTTATTTATTTGTAAGTTATAGTATTAAAAATTACCTACCTACCTACCACTTTCGGTTTCCATTTCTCTGTATAAAGAGGAAAAGAGAAATATTATGAATCAAAAGGCCGTTAAATAATATGTATTATTTACATTTCAATCCACGATTTATTTTTGTTTCTAATCTAGCAGTGTATACTCCCGATTCTTTTTCGTCTAACAAACGAAGATTTTTAAAATTTGTGGCTGTGATAGGTGTTTGTGAACTATAAATCATTTCATTAAGGATAAAATAAACATTTTAAAGTTGAATGTACTTCCTCCGATTTAAAAAGGGTGGCCTAGTTTGACTTGACACAGAATTTAAGAAAATAAAGAAGACTTGAATCTTGTGGTCCTAAATTAAAGTTATGTCAAATGTACAAAATTGTCCTTTAATTTTATGGCTTTAAACATGCCACATGGAAAACTGAAATTAAAATGTTACTAAAAAAAGAAAAAGGTCATTCTTTTTTAAACATATTAAAACAGAAAGGCCGAAATCATTCTTTTTTAAACAGAGGGAGTAATATGTACTTCTTCTGTTCATTTATACTTGTCCACTATAGATTTTGCACACATCTTAAAAAACTACAAATAGAAGGGTAATTTTACTATATCAACCTTTGAATATAATAAATACAATATCTTGAAAAATGTAATAGAGAAATGACTAAAATTAATGATAAGGATAAATTAGAAACTAAATGTAAAATTATTCATTGATTTCATAAACTGGACAAGTGTTGTTGGACATCCCAAAATAGTATGATGGACAACTATTATTGAATAGATAGAGTAACTTTTTTTTGGAATCAACTAAAAAGGAAAGTTGGTCATATAAATTGACGGAGAAGTATTACTTATGGAAAAATCCTTTTTTGCCACAAAATTTGGCCAGAATTATATTTTACTTATGTTATTTTACTTTTAAAAATATTTTTACTCTTTTAACTTTAATACCTTTTAGCTAAAAAATGAAAAAAAATCTAACCAAATTTTATGATCATTTAGCATTGCCCATTACTTATTAATTAGCTAGAGGCGAGAGAATGTCCCAATGAAATTACATTAATGTTGCTCCGCTAATTTCCTTAAGGTTTTAGGTTAGATGTCAAAAATCCTTTCACACCATATCATCCAGGTCAGCCTGTTTTTCTTTTCTTTAGCTTCAAGCTTTACTCATCTATTTCTAGTGCGAGATTAACTAATATAGAGTTTTTGGTCAAAAATATCGACCCTTAAATTATATCCCAAACTTAATCTACATCCTTAAAGTATCATTCTTAGCAGAAAACATCATTCAAGTATTTAAAGGTGAACAATCTTCATCCTTCTATTAGCTATCGTAGAAAAAATTGAAGGATCCTACAAAAACATGAGCAGTTTACGTGACTATCAACAATAGTTTTCCTACATAATTTAATTACCTGCTCTAAGAAGTTCATGAAAAAAATATTAAAAATCTTAGACACCATTGATTATTGAAACAAAAAATGTTTGGAAGGTGTGAGGATACATGATCTGCTCTTTTTCTCATTTACTAATGGATTTTTTTTAATTACCTGCTCTAAGAAGTTCCTGAAAAAAATATTAAAAATCTTAGACACCATTGCTTACTGAAACAAAAAATGTTTGGAAGGTGTGAGGATACATGATATGTACTTTTTCTCATTTAATAATGGAAAAAAGCTGGAGCTTAATTATCTTTACCTTTTTCAAAGCCAAACTGTATTTAGATCAATAAGTTTTTGGGTCAATCTAATATTGAAGTGATCAAAATATTTATTATGTCTCGCATTTGAGTTTCATTCTACATTATTAGAAGCGGAAGTCTCCAACAAATGCCACTTCTAGCATATTCAATTGAGAAGAAAGATATTTCAACTAATAATATTTTTAATATCAAATTACATGAAAAATAAATGAAAAAAAAAACTGTCAAATTAAAAGATTTTACATAATGCTAAACTCAATTACCAAAAAATTCACAATAGTATTTTTGACGTATCTAAGAATAGTAATTACGAAGGTATGACTTAATTTTTGTGGGATACGTTACTTTTCTGATAAATTCAAGTAGAAGAATGAAAATTGTTACTTTTAAATACTTGAAGGATGTTATCTGCTAAAAATGATACTTTAAGAATATAGTTTAAATTTGGGGCATAGTTTAAGAATGATTTTGACCAAAAACTCATTAATATATACTGATAGTGAAAATTTATTTTACATTGTCAAATAATTTTAATCTGGTGTGTCCCTAATTGAATGAACTAATGAGAAAAATTGCCTTCTTTCTTAATTCTACACATTTCTAAATTCTGATATAAAAAATAATGAACAAAAAGTTATAGAATTGTGTTATTGATTGCCTCAAATTACTTCAAATGCCTCAAATTACTTCAAATGAATTTGATGGTGTTGAAGAAACAATGATACAATTAAACTGATGATAAAAGTGTGACATCCTCTTACATTTGGTAAGAGGGTCATAATCTTAAATAAACTCAGCTAGAATAAACTTAAGAGTTCAAGTTACTTCATAATATTAGTTTCCTTATTTGTAATCAAATATTAAAAGGTTACATAATTGAAAATTTACCTATATATTGTAAATCTTAGAATTACTTCATGACAACGTAAGATAAGCATTCATGGTCATTAGATACTAGTTAATCTCATCATATATGTGGGACATAAGGCTAGCTTGCATTACTTGCTAGCTAGCACCTAGTAGACCCAAACAAAGACAACTCTAAATTTGTTACTTTCGCTATCTCAATTTATACAAGTTTCTTTTTTAGTGGGTTCAAAAATTAATGAATAACATATTTTATGTTTAGTAATAATTTAATTTTAAAATATCTATTTCATCCTTAATGAAATAATTTATAGTCACACAAATATTTATAACTTATTTTAAATTACAAATTTCAAACATTTTTCTTTCTTTTTCAAACTTCATGTAAATCAAATTACATCAGATAAATTAAATGAAGAAAGTATATCAATGTCACGAATTAATATTGTAATTCACTCTATTATAACTTATTTTAGATTACAAATTTCAAACTTTTTCTTTCTTTTTTTCAAACTTCAAGCAAATCATATTGCATCAGATAAATTGAAATGAAGAAAGTATATAAGCGTCACGAATCATAATACTGTCTTTCACACTATTATAACTTATTTTAGATTACGAATTTCAAATTTTGTTCTGTCTTTTCCAAACTTCATGCAAATGAAATTACATCAGATAAATTGAAACGAAGAAAGTATATAAACATCACAGATCCTAATATTTTCTTCACACTATTATAACACCGGGGACCCATCCTTGATCTGAAAAAGAAATTAAAAAGAAAGAGTGAAAAGAGAAGTAGCCACGTATATTAGCTAGTTTCAAGAAGAGGAGGATATTAGTCAAATTAATGAAATTGAAAAATGAAATTCCTCCTTACAAGACAAGTATTAATGTTGGCTTGTTCCTGCATATCAAATAAAGAGAATGGCAGAGGTGGCACGTCTTTGGCCAAAATAAATCATAATTTTAGTGTTTGGTCTTCTTTCACTACCCCATATATGTGTTATAAATGGACCATACCGAAGGAATTTTGGCTTCTAGCAATCAATAGTATGTTATATATATGTGTTCAAATTTAAAAAATTAGAAAATATGTATAATTGGAAAGATAGAAATAAGAAACTTTTAAAAGGAAAAGAATAAATATTCGAAATCACAGAATTTACTAGGCATCTTAAAGGAATTTAATCCTATTACCATATCTGAGGTTATGGATAACGATGACAACGCGAGGGGAGACCCTCTTCTTAGCTTTTTGATACTAGAATGAGTGTTTCTATTTAAAAACACAACAAACCTTTTTATCACCCACCACCAATGAGAGAGAAATGAACTTTATTTTCCCTGCACCTTATTTCCCTCCATTTTCCAATTGACATTCTACCTCTTCTTTTAATATTTCAACTTTAATAAAAATCCAACAATTTTCCACATGAATTGGGAATAACTATATTGGTAAAACATATGCATGAAAAAATTGTGTGATTCGTAATTAAGGATTAATTGCATCTGAATAAGTAGGTTTCCTTTTGAATTTTCAGAATGAACATATATCAGATATACTCAGTCAATTGATAGATTTAATATCTTTGAGCTTTGATGTATATCTAGACAACATATAAGTCATACAATTAACCATTTAACTGATTTTGATTCTCATTTTTTTTTCCAGTCATAAACATTGTTTGGTTCTTAAGTGTGTAGAGAATTGGTCTTACAAAACTCTCCTTAAAACAGCATATATTTCACACTAACATAGGTGATTTCTAATAAATATGTATTCCTATAGACACATTATTTGCTATACATTGTATGGAACTTAGGAATCATTAAAAAGCACTAATAATTTATCCTTGATACTGAACATTGTCTCATCACGAGAATTGACCACAACTTTATTTTGACAATATGCTGAAAGGTAATGACCTCGTGGTCATTTACTTGTTTTTGTGTAAATTTACTGTTTTGCCTATTTCCATAGCTTCTGTGTAGTGTATGTGGTGTATCGAGATGGGTGGCACACTTTCTGAGGTAGTCGAAAGAGCTTTAAGTAAGTTGTTCCCTTTTAAAAAGCTTTACGTTGAAAGAGTTGACTTTGGTCAACCGGAGAATCTGATATCGTATGAGATTATTGTCAGTTTCATCAGCTTTTCAGAGCTTACGATTTATTCCTTTTTAGACTTGGGTTAGTTAGGTAATATATATATATTGAGTAACACTGATCATTAGGAAGTTTTAGGTTGAGAATTTAGGATTGTATGATGCTTAGTTATCCTTTTGGCCATTTTTGGGTTAAGCTTAGCTTTTAGTCATAAAGCCTTAGCTTAGGATAATCCTTAGTCATGGTTGGCATCGTAGGATCCTTACAATGCTTCTAGGCTGTTTAAACTTGATTTACGCGTGTTGGATTGGGTTGGTACGAATGTGTGTCTTTTTGGTTCATTTTGGGCTTTTATAGTATTATTATTGTGTTTGTAGGCCTGAGGCCTTAGGCTTGGAATGACTAGAGTCCGGGTTAGTATGATTGTACTATAGTGAATGTCCACCAGTTGTTTGTGTGGCGTGATTGATTTAAAGAATAGTTTGATTGTGTTTTGTATGAAATCATGTGCATGACATATGCTTTTGACATGTTTTGGTTCATAAATGAAGGGAAGATGTAATTGAGACCCTTAAACGATCTTATTACAGTACTCTACCTATTTTGGGCTCCGAGGGAGCATGTTATTGATCTTATTTAAGAGAACTCAAGAAATTTTAAAAGATTTTCATCACTTTCTTGGGATTTATCATTTTTAAGAGGCTTTTTCATGAAACCTGTTGATTTCACTATGGGGACTTGTTATTTTGGAAGGAAAAACACTAATTGTAAAAGAGTTTTTGGACAAAAAGGGTGGATTTCTTTAAACATATGATTTCTCGCGACTTTTATTGACAGGTAAGATCCAGGAAGCATTCTGGGTGGCTCGAAGGATTATTTTGGGTTTAACCTTATATTTTTAAGCCCAAGAAAGCATTTGGGGGGGGGGGGGCGTTGAGCTGATCCGGGTTATATTTCTTCTATTTCACTTGCTATTGAGTCTGAGGGATAATTTTGGGCCTCCTGCTCCTACTGATGGAGCCCCGACTAGAGGCAGAGGCCAAGAGTGACCTAGGGGTTGAGGTAAAGTATGGGCTACAACACCATGCCGAGATCAAGAGAGGGAACCTTCATCAGAGCCCACTATAAAGGTAGAGAAGGTCCATCACCAGTTGGGTGGTGTGGGGTCTGCCCACCCTCTGCAATGATTCGTTGCCACATTGGTCCTTCATTATACTTTGTCTAAGATCCTCATCTTCATGAAGGGTATGTCCTAGGATGAGACTTTTCCTAATATATCGGCTAGCCCTTAGGTTAGAGATGAGGTGCAATCTTCAGCTCAGGCAGAGGTACATTATGTTTAGATACTAGGGGCACACCATGATGTTGCGGCTCCTCACTTAGCGGTTCCACCGATGTCGACAATTGTTTTTTTCTATGATAGTTAAGTCGGTTATGTCATTTGAGGAGCAAAAGATGTTGGGACGATTCATCTGGTTAGGACCTCATAGGTTTGATGGTACTTTGGGTGAGGATGCCCATGAGTTTCCTGTTAGTTTCTAAAAGAGGTTACATAACCTCAATTTAGTTGAGTCACGGAGTTTATTACATTACTTTCTAGATGGATGGACCAAAAAAGCAGTGGAGGTCTTATCTTGAGTGCAGGCAAGACGGGTCACCTCCGATGACTTTGTCTCAATTCTCTAAGGCCTTTTTGGAAAAATATGTACCTCACAGCTTGGGAGAAGAAATGTTATAGAATAAGTTCACAGACTTGTCATAGGGATCAATGTCGGTATCTGTGTATGAGACACAATTCCATGAGCTAGCCAGCTATGGAACTATGATTATGTTGAAAGGGAATTAGCGAATTTGTAGGTTCATTAAAGGGTTGCCTTTACTCCTTCATTTTTCTACAAAGTTGATGGTAGCGTCAGACTGTTTATTTCTTTAGGTTATAAACCATGCACGCAACATTGAGGGGATACGCCGTGAGGACTATGGGGGCAACGATAATAGGCCCTGCCACGAGGGTGGTTTTAACAACTCTCAGTCTCATGGTAGGGGGTGTTTCGGCAGAGGCAACCCATAGCAGTTTCAACCTAGTAGGACGATTTAGGTAGCCCTATAGATTACAGATGGTGGCTTCGTGGGTGTTAGTGGTCAGGGCAACCAGGCTTTGGGTAATACTTCTTGGGGTTTGCATTTTGGGTATTTGGGTCGTGGTGGACAATCAGGTTCAACTAAGTCATCTCAAAAGGTTGCTTATGTTAGGGGTTGTTATGCATGTGGCGTGCTAAGACACTTTGCTAGAGATTTACCCATGATCGGTCACTACAGGCAATAGGTCAACATGTTCAGGCCCTAGGGATCTGATATAGTCGACTAGAGGCAGCTCATAGGGTAGTAGAGGTGGTCTCTAGGGTACTCGAGGTGGTCCTTAGTCAGGTAGGTCAGGCGGTCAAGGTAGATGCGACCATATGTATGCCTTCCCGAGTAGGCCAGAGGGGTAGGCTTTGGATGTTGTCATCATAGGTACAATCTCTATCTCTCGTCGGTTTTCTTTAGCTTTGTTTGATCCAGGGTCTACTTATTCATATGAATCTTCTTATTATGCTATGCATTTGGAGTTATCTTGGGAGTCGTTGTCGGTGCCTATGTGTGTAGATTTTACAGTAGGTGATTTTTTAGTAGTGTCCATCTTAGGGTATCATACTTGGGTAGACTTGAT
Organism: Solanum stenotomum; assembly: GCF_019186545.1. Classification (NCBI taxonomy): domain Eukaryota; kingdom Viridiplantae; phylum Streptophyta; class Magnoliopsida; order Solanales; family Solanaceae; genus Solanum; species Solanum stenotomum. Next base: position 36,001,335 of record NC_064287.1, read on the forward strand.
TCTGTTAAATATGGTGGATTTTGACTTGGTTCAACGATATGGATTGGCTATCTCCATATCATGCATTCTTGGATTACTTTTCTAAGACTATCACTTTGTGTATGCCTCGTATCCCTTTGATTATATGGACAGGTACTGATAGCCATATGTGAGGGGTGTGATTTCATTTCTAAGGGCATAACAGTTGGTAGGAAAGGGTGTTTACCTTATCTTGCTTATGTTTGTGATACTAGTGATGACCCCTTCTCTTGAGTCAGTTCTGATGGTTAGAGAGTTCTCTAACGTATTTCATATCGATCTATCTGGTCTTCCTTCTCACCGTGATATTGACTTCGACATTGACATTGAGATGACACGTGGTTAGTTTATATTTTGCCTTATCTGATGGCTCCAGCTATGTTGAGGGAACTTAAGGAGTAGCTCTGATTAGTGATGAATTTCGACTCATTTGAGACTCTTTTCTTGTGATTTTGTGACACTCAAGTAGAGAAAGAGTCCAATTATCCATTGAATTGTGTTGATTTCAAGTATTTGTTGCTAGCAAGTAAAATGATGGATAAAAGTAGAAAAGAAGCTGAAAAGAAGTTGAATCTGGAAGAAATTGGGTCTCTGATGTCGCACTTGTGAGTGAAGGTTCGCTTAAGCGAACGGTCAAAGGTGGTCAGCAGGTCACTTAAGTGATCGTGCGGGAGTCGCTTTTGCGAGCTAGCCACAAAGGGCGGGGTTCACTTACATGATGGGATGTCGCTTTTGCTAACTTCCATCCGCTCTTGCGAAGCCCGCCTTCTTAGTCAAGGGCTAATTTGAAATGTCTCAGGCATTGGATCAATATTCTCACAAAGGGGCTGGAGAGAAGCATTATAGAGATCAAATTTTAAAGGAGATAATTTTTAGGAGAGTGGATCTTTTAGCTTAGCCTAAGGAAGAGCACTAATTTGTAGTGTTTATATTTTGAGTTGAGACTTTGAAGACAAGTTGCCTCACAATTCACATTTGAGTTTGACGATTGTGTGCTTATATAGTAAAATCTCTTATTCCCTTCTTCATTTCCTTACATTAAATTGCTAGAATTGTGGTTGTAATTGTGCATATGAAATTGGGGCTTTTGTGCTAGAAATAGACAAAGCTATTTGGGTATTTGATTTATTGTTCTATTGCTTTTGTGATTCCTTGGTTCTATGCTTAATTTCATGAAATGGTTTTAATCTATTTTTCATGCTTTAATCTATGATTTATGAGTGCACGCTCAGATCTAGCTTTTGATCTTTGTGGGTTGCTCGATATGTTTTTTCATATATTTTATGTGATTGCAATTTATTTTCTATCACTTTAAAATTTGTTGCAAACAAATTGACATGCCCAGTGGGACCAATTATGTCCTTCATCTCTTTTCTCGATGCAAATAAAATATTTAAATCTGAAGCCACAAAATCGCAAAGGTGGAAGAATAATTAGTACATCAAGTCTCGTCTTTAAGTTTCATGAAGTCTACACTTTGACAAGCCTTGAAGCAGGGGGCATTTGTAGACATTGAAAATTTATGGGACTCTACAAAACGTGTTCAATTCTAGTTAGGACTTTACAAGATGTATTCGATTCCAGTTAGGATTCTTGGAGGCTACACAACCCTAAACTCTAGTTCATGTCAATATAAAGGATAAGAAGATCTCAAAAATTCCACAAATTCATGGAATATTCACAACGATGAGATCAAAATATTCCAGTCTTCTTGATAATCAATACTTCAAGAAGATCCACAAATCCATTCATGAAAGATAAAAGTCCAAATTATCCTAGTTCAAGAAATACGTCGCCCTCGAGTTATGGAGATCAAGTCTAAATCATCCTAGTTCGAGAAATACGCCACTAACGGCCTTCGTATTATGGAGATCAAGTTCAAATCATTCTAGTTCGAGAAATACGTCATTAACGCCCCTCGAATTATAGAGAAATCTAAAGAAATAAGGATCAAGGGAGAAACATAATTATACTCACAATCTTGATCAATAAAATTATGTTTCTTTATATTTCATTGTGATATCAATTTATTTTCTATCACTTCAAAATTTGTTGCAAATGGGTACCTTATTCAATAATCCTATAAATTGAATGAACTAAAGCATATCATTGATTCTAGCGCATCATCGTTGTTATATTGATAGACTTTCTGTAATATTGGATACCTTAGTCAAAGGTCCTACTTTGATATTCTGCAAGCATATATTCCAAAATTTCTATATACATAACACTTGATAGAATAAAATTTTACAGCATGCAGGGTAAAAATATTTTAAAAAATACATCAAAGATATTAATAAATTTTAATTAAATAAACATTGACAGTTGACACTAATATATAATGATTGAAAATCAACTTACCCCATTTCATATATATATTTCTTTAAATCTTCACCTTACAATTAAATTGTATTAAAAAAAATTACTCACATGTTAATCAATTAGCAAAGCATGTGGAGAAGACAATTGAAAATTTTGAATCAAAACTAAATAATTTCATGCCTCCAAAGTCATGAGCAGAGTACAAATTAATTCCATGTTGGCAGCATAATGCAATTCAGCCAACCTACGACAAAGACTATAAAAAGGAAAAAGAAAACCTACCAACATTAATTCTCCTAGTATTAAAAATAGACATCTAATTACTTTTATATATATTTACTTTATTAGGGTTCTTCCCATATATTTTAGGATTCATATATTTTAGAAATCCCCTTAATTTTTCATGTGCATACCCATACATTTTTGTTTTACCATTTTGGTAGGAGTCGTTAATTTTCATAGATCTTCCTATATATTTAATAGCCAATATTATAAAATACTTAAATAATATATTGAAACAAAATAGTACATCACATTTTTCCTATAGTAGTCTTTTAATGAAAAACAAAAAGTCCAACCAACAGTTTTTTAACTTTTAAGGACCTCCTTGATTTTAATATAATATAGGAAAAATGACAAAAATTCCGCCTTTTAATTTACTTATTACCATTATCCCCTATAAGTTTTACAAATCTCCAAAATCCCTCATTTTCGCGCATCAGATTAGTGTATTAGCGCTTATATTATTGTATCTCGCGCATCAGATTAATGTATCAACGCTTATATTATTGTATCTCGCGCATCAGATTAATGTATCAGCGCTTATATTATTGTATCTCGCCCATGTATGAACGCTTATATTATTGTATCTCACGCATTAGATTAATGTATCAACACTTATATTATTGTATCTGTTTGAGGGATTTTTGTCATTATAAACTTTTAAGGGATAGATTGTAATTTTGCCTTAAAAGTATGTGATTTCTGTAATTTACTCTTTAATATATACTACAAATAGGGGTGTTCATGGTTCGGTTTGGATCGGTTATTAGTTAAAACCAAAACCAAACCAATTTAAATCGGTTTTTAAATATCTAAAACCAAACCAAACCAAATCAAAAAAATAACTATTGGTTTGGTTATCGTCGGTTTGGTTTGGTTTGGTTAGGTTTCTTCGGTTCTTTCGGTTCGAAAGTAATAAGGTTGTTGAGGAAAGTAATAAGGTTGTTGAACACTTAGTACATGAATAATTCACAAATAAGCTATTACACGAACATAGTGATTCATCCAATCTACCAAGTTTCAAAAACTAAAAAAACTCATTGTCAATAGCATAAAGTTGGTTCAATATTCTGATCTCAACATCTTGTCAATAGACTTTTCAATAAAATTACACCTTAAAATATTAAGAAATTACTTTAAAAAAAAAACCAATATTTCATAGTCAAAACTAATCAATTACCATCTTCTTTAGCTTGAGCTTTAAATTATTCAATGTTGCGTTAGAAAATTTTATAAAATACAGAGAGAGTGTGATCTTTAAAGTAATGAATATTGAGGGATCTAAACTTAAGGTTTTAATAGTTGAGCTAAAATTTAAGTGTCGGACTTCAAAAAATAGTAAAATTAAAGGCTTAAGTTGATTAATTTATCAAAATACTTATATTTTATTTATAAATAATTATAAAATTTATACATATAACTTCTCAGTTCGATTTGGTTATTTTTGCAATTAATTTTTAGTAAAACCAAAACCAAACCAAATAATATCGATTTTTCAAAATTTAAAACCAAACCTAACCAAATCAAACCAAATATTGATTTTTTTTAATTGGTTTGGTTCGGATGGCGGTTTGGTTTGGTTTTATAACCATAACCATGAACAACCCTAACTACAAATAGATATAGATATCTTCATTCCTGATTAATCTGTGTTACTTAAGAGTTGAATATTGTGTTAATACTTGTAATTTTTTTAAGAATAAATTAAAATAAGAAAAGGAGCAGAGAGGAGTAAAATCAAGTTTCTGTCATATAACACAATCAAGATTAGAGTATAACATGTTTAGGATCAAAGATTACAGACAGTAAATGATCCTCAGCTAAGTAGTTGAGACATGTCTTTACTCACAATTTTGAAATATATCCTCTCTTTCCTCATTTGTCCTCTGTGTAAGAGTTCCCTTTTAGCTCCATTACACACTTACCTAAGATAAGATGGTGGAAATGTTAATTTTTACAGACGATCAACTACAAATTAAGCTCAGATCAAGACTACCTTATCAACGGTACAGCTAGCTGGGGAATGATCGAACATCTAATGACTATTCGTTACCCCCATCAAAACTGCCTTGACCATTTTGTCTTCTCTTGTCTCTCCAATTCTCGCCCCACATTTTAGCCTCTGCAACTGCTCTTTCTCTATCCAAATCCCTGTTTAACATCCTTGCTGTTTCCCTTGGAGAATCTTCCTTCTCAGATCCTCCATCCACGTCCCATTTCCGTCCTGATCCTCCTCCTGCCCCATCTTCATTCCTAAATATTCTTCCAACTCTATCATCTTTATTTCTCCTATCAACACTGTCTGCCCCAAATCTATGAATTTGCCCAGGAACTGTACCAGGATCATATGACTGATTTGCAAGATAAGAAAGGGCAGTGACCACATCCCCAATTAGCGGACGACCAGCAGCCTGTTCTTGGATACACATGGAGGCCACAGCTAAAGCCTGGTACAGACCTCTCATTGGAAATTGTCCTTGAAGACTTGGATCAGCTAGTTTTGCAAATTTCCGACGATCATTAAACAGTGGCCTAGCCTGGATATACATTCAGAATTACAAAGGATAGTCAATCATTCAATTTGTTATTTTCACACAAAAATGTGATCAGTTGCAGAGCAAGGAATTCTGCCAAGGGGATTCAAAAAATACAACAATGACACACTTGGGATTTGAACCCATCACTTAAATTACTTTCACTTGAATCCCCTTCCCAATAGGTGGCTCCACTCTTGGACATGATCACGAGTAAAATAAATCAACAAATTGCTAAACTAAAGGAAAGAAATAAGCAGATTAATTACCCATGCGACAAGGTTTTGTTCTCCCTGAGGTTTGGTGCTGTCAATAGCCTTACGTCCAGTGATAAGCTCCAAGAACACAACCCCAAAACTATAGACATCAGATTTGACAGTCAATTGTCCAGTCATGGCATACTCAGGGGCACAGTAACCATAAGTTCCCATGACCCTTGTGGACACATGTGACTTGTCTCCAGTAGGACCAAGTTTTGCTAGCCCAAAATCAGAAAGCTTCGGGAAAAAGTTTTCTTTAAGCAATATGTTGGATGACTTGAAGTCCCTATAAATAACAGGAGGGTTCGCCTTATCATGAAGGTGCTCCAAACCTTTTGCTGCACCAGATGCAATCGTCATTCTCGTGTTCCAATCTAGTGGCTCTTTATCAGGAGGGAGATCTGCACACCACTTATTCACATGAGATCACTAAAGAACACAAAGCCTAGAGTCACAAAATTCTGCAGTATATTATTGTTCATAAAAAACTAATGAAACGGGTAACATGCAAGATCTAAGTTGAAAACTGGCAATCAAAAGTATGCCTTAGAGAGAAATGGCTAGGTTTATAAGACAGCTATACAATCATAAAGCCATAAGAGCTCTTTAAACCACCATCATATTAGGGACCCATGGGATACAAGGATTCTATTCTTCCATCTCCTAGTCCTAAATTATCATCTATACAACACTGGTTCTTCGGATATAATCCCGGGCATATCCCATAATAGAATGGGAAGAGTGGCAGGCAGGTTTCAAGCATTTGAGGACTGTCACAGAAACAACAAGGCAGCATTAATAATGGAAAGGTAAAGATAACCTTCCCTGAGATTATAAATATAGAACTCATCAGGCGTACTTACTGCATAACAAGGGTTCAGACTCTTAGGGATGTACAACATTAAGAACAATAAAATGTACAAACTAAAGGAAAATCATAGATGAGATGAACTAACACCAACCCCACCGATTTTGGATCCGTGAATATTTCCCTCAGATAAATGGTGTCATGGCCAGTAGGGTTTGAGATTTGAACTTGGAACCTCAAGTTCAAGGTGAATTTTGAACCCCTAAAACACTAAGTCAACTTCTACTCGTGTTTAGGGGATTTAAAATCAATATATATCTGTACAAAATTTAAAAGTTACCTTATATATAGTGTAAGTTTTTACCGAGGGAGTTCGGATGAACACCCTCGGCCACCACTAGATCCACCACTGGTCATGCCAATATAAGACATTCTGGTGGGACAAGAAATGATATTATCACTGCAGTCGGTTTAGATCTAAGTCCATGTGTGAGGAACAATATTTTTTTTATTCGTATGTGCAAGGAACGAGTCATATGTAACTACAGACTGAGATATAAGATTACATGGAATATTGGTCGCTGCATATAGCACAATACTACATTTAAATATGTAGGCAGATAATATATATAAGCAACAAGCACAAAATCAGGCCTAGCCACCCTGATGAAATCAACTGGATGCTTTGTGTTATTTCATGGAAAAGATTCCTCTAATGAGAACTTGGGTACTGCCAGCTTGAATGCTTGCAGAATATGGTCTCTTCCAGGCAAGTTATCCCAGTCATTTTCATTTAAGGGGAACTCTGCAAATTGTTGTACTGATTTTTGACTTTTCATATAGGTTTTTTCTTATAACCCTGGTGTCTAGACAAACATGTGCAGTATTGTGCACTAATTAATTCTATGTGGTACCTGTTACCTCCAACCAAGGCAAGTACCACACCAACAAGGGTTGTGGTGGAGTGGTAAGTACTCCTTCTTCCTTAACCAAGAGGTCTCGGGTTCAAGTCCCCTTGGGTACGGAGTAGCTTTTGTTAGGGAGCGCTTTACCCCCCAATGTGGGACTTCGTGGCGTGAATACAGATTTAGTCGGACTCCAATGTGGGTACCGGACACCGGGTGAGAAACAAAGAAAAAAAAACAAGTACGACATAACCCTGACCGCCAAAGCTTGGACAAGTTTTTACATAGGAACTCAATTTTAACCAAAAGTTCCTTTGCTTTTACTTATCCTGCTTCGAGGAACACCACATTGTTTTTACTTATCCTGCTTTTACATAGGAGCGCATTGAGCTAGCTTTTTTGAGGTTGAGTTAGAGGCCCCACTGTCATATTTTTTTGCAGAAGCAAAGAAAAAAAAGAGATGAGTTTGGTTTTAAATTTAAATTAAAAAAAAAAGAAGAAAAATAACTTCAATAGAACAAATTGTCACATGTATAGACTAGGGAGCAATTCTTTAATGTAAGGATGCACTGCTTTTTTTCGAGGAATTTCGCTAACACAACTCAATTTTGTTCGAAGCAAACAAAAGAAAAAGAAAGGAGAAAGAATTTGGTTTTAAAATAAAATAAGAAAATTAAAGTAAAGATAATAATTTGAGTATAACATATGTATAGACCAATGAAAAATTTAATTCACCTGATCAGTGAATTAGTTGAAACAGATTTTATAGGATATCTAAAAATCTAATTCCTGTAACTGTCAAGAATTGAAATAAATGGGATCAGGAAAAAGAAAGAGAAACGCCAAATTTGATATTTGATTTAGAAAGAGAGAAATTCAGAGCTGGTTGGTTATGGAGAGAAACCATATAGAACAAACCAGTATGTCAAGTCTGATTCTTTTTTTTTTTAAGAAAGGGCCTAACAGTTTTAACTATATAGACTGTGTGACTTCTGACGAAGGGTGCTCAACTAACCACCCTTGGACTCGAGTGCAAGTATTCGATATGGGTGCACATCTAGAGGTTGGATCCTTCATGATCTAACTTTTACGATTCGGGGGTACAAATATGGGTGCAGAGGTTCAGCTAACAAAATTCAACTATCTAAAAATAGATTTATAAAAGTATGTCTAAATTACGAGACATTACGTGAAAAATTTATACGTTATTCTGAAGAGAAGCTATTGATCCAAGATGAAAATCCCAGAAGGAGATAAAAGAAAAAGGACTGACATAGAAATTTTTATATATAAACTATTCCATGTTCTTCAATTTCACCTTAGCTTTTGTTTTTATTTGTCCCAAATTTCTGTATGGATTTTTGTCAAAGTACTCATAATCAATTGACCAGATCAGTGTTCTGGACGGCGAGAGGCGACAAAAGGCGACCAGGGCCTGCCTCGCCACGTGGCGAGGCGAGCGGCGAGGCGCTCGCCTTTTTGAATTGCGGCGCCAATTAATACCAAAAATTAAAAATATTTAATTGCATATATAAATATCCAAAATCTCAATAACAATAACATATATTAGCAAATATTTCAATTCAAAAACATAACCCTAACGAGATAAGTGATTTAGGTTAATGAGTATAAATAAGTCAAATATTTTATTTTATTTTAAAATGTAGGCAGTGGGCAGTGGCTTCAGTTCTTCTTCAGAAATTAGACTTCACAATAAAAAACAGAGGGACTGAGAGAGTACTAAAAACAGAGCAAAAGAAGAGAAGAGAGATTGATTCGAGAAAAGAAGAGAAGAGAGAAGTCACGACTCACGTAAGAGAAGAGAGAACTCGCAGCAACAGTCGTCGCGAACTCGCAGCAGCAGCAGTCGCGACTCGCGACTTCAAGTTTCCAGTCGAACTCGCAACAGCAGCAGTCGTCGTGAACTCTAATTCCAGTCGAGGTATTGATTTCAAGTTTCCAGTCGCGACATCAGGTTTGAAAAAAGACCCAAAAAAAACCCTAATTTGGCTTTTAATTATTAAAATTCAGACTTTTAAAAAAATAATCAAAAAGGCGACGCCTATTACATCGCCATTCCACGTCACCGAGTCGCCTTGGCTCGCCTTTTTGACCTCGCCACGCCTCGCCGAAAATAGGCGCAGACCCCTCGCCACGCCACGCCTTGTCGCCAAATGCGAAAGGCGCTCGCCTTTAAGAACACTGGACCAGATCGTGTATGGATCACACAACCGTGTCGTGTCAACATGGGTGCGGCACAGAAATAAAGAGTCTGAACAACTTAGGTCATTGTAGCTCCACCATGGTCTCTCCCTCCCGAAGAATGTCACTATCCAGATAGTCCAACAGTTTTGTCTTTGACAAATATTTTTCTGAACATTTTTTTGATAAAAATGTAATTCATATAATAAAGTTTACAAACATGTAAAATTCTATCTCAAGAAGAGTTCAGAAGTTGCACTGAAAATAGATATCCCAACTTCAGTTTTGGGACACAAGAAGTAATACATATGGAATATCTTGCTGCATGTTATGGGGTATAAGCCACATGCTACATAAACAGAGAAGAAATATAAATCAGACAAGCAGAATGACATGCAAAATAGGTTACCATGAAGGTGATCCTCTAGTGATCCCAAAGGCATGAACTCATAGACAAGAAGCCTCTGGTCCCCATCAGCACAGTAACCAATTAAATTCACCAAGTTAGGATGATGAAGAAGACTAAGCATAAGAACCTCCACTAAAAATTCTCTATTCCCCTGAAGCCCATTCCTATCCAATTGCTTAACTGCAACAACCTGGGAAGATCAACCAATTATTCATCAAACATATTTAACTGAAGGAACAAAAGTTTACAGCAACTACCTGGGGCGTTCAAGAATCTTCACATTTAATGGTTGCATAATATAAAATAAATTCAAACTTCTGGCGAATGAAACCTTGACAATGATTAGAGACCGAAGCTTGGACTTAAGAAGCTTCAAGATGGTACTTCTAACATTTTTGTCCATATAGAGTCAAATGAGTTGAATATCTTATTTCCTTGTGATCCACTCAGAATGTTCAATCACCACAGCTAATGGCACATGTTAGAAATGGCATGGCATGGTATAAGCGTAAACTACTAAACTATTAATCTCTTGTTATTTCTTTCATCCAGCATTTTTCTGAGTTTCTTCATAGAAACTATCTTATAGATTTGAGAATTAGTTAACGTGAGTTTTATGAAAATGCCTTGCTTGAACATTTAGGCCTGAAATTTACCTCCTTTTGTAGTGCTCTTCAAGAGTCTAGAAGAAACGTTATCAATAATATGTACAACTACACGGGTAGTTTCAAGAAGAATTATTTTATGAATTATGAAAGCTATGGAATTCTACAGCACTGTCTTGCTTCAACCTTGTTACTAATTTATATATGCTAAGATACTCTAATTGGCAATGTTTTATCAAAAAAAAAAAAAAAAAGAATACTCTAATTGGCAATGCTCCTCAAAACTTTAGGAGTAATGGTAATAATAACGTTGTTTAGCCACAAGGGAAGTTTCAAATGATAGCAATCTCTCCTTCAATATTGGTGAAGAAGTTGACATGATTGTAATAGGAAGGGATACATTTAGAAAAAGTTATCACAGTTTGTAAATAATTAACATTTACTTGAGCTTGCTTTATTCAGATTTATTAGTTTCTCCTTAAAATATAACCAGAAGCCCACATACTGAAACTTTTGTAGCATCATTGGTATTTATGACTTGTGAGTTTCTTTTGTGGTTGTATCTGGCAGTAAACAATACACTGACTTTACTTCACAAAAATCTTATAAGATCAGAATACACTAGATTTATGCTAAGAAACAAGGGACAAGAATTCGAAGGTGTTTTGATAAGAATCCGGTTACTTGAAAGAAAACAAGAAAATAATGCAGAATGGAAAATATGAAGATTAAAGATAGGAATTTAAAGATATGCGAAATTCGATAATAACAACTCCAAATTTTATAATAAAGTGTTAAGAACCCTAATTGATCTTCGTACTTAAAAATTAACGGATCAAAGCTAATTATAGTATTAATAGAGTCAATTCAAGAACTTAGATAACAAAGTGATCTAGACCCCTATTTCGATGAAATTAGAGACTAAATACTAATTAGTATTTACATTCTTTCTTTGTAAAAAAAAAAAGAAAAGAAGACAAATACATTCTTTAATTTATTTTAATAGAAACTAAAGATATCAAGTTAAGAATTAGACTAACCTCTTAAAGAATGTTTCTTGCAAGATAAAACCATAGTCATCAAACAGAAAGGTGTAAAAGAAGAGAAACCTTTCAAATTCTATTAATAATAATGTTGTTGTTCGAAAAATAACAAAAAATCACTTCTTGTTATAAAAATATTTATATTATAGTTGATGTTTATTTTGTATGTATCTTTTGGAGAAAAGTTAGGAACCCTAACTTAGGGACCAAGTTAATTTTCCCCTATAAATTAAAGGATTCTCTTCATTGTAAAGAATCCCTCCAGAGAATAAGAAGTCTTCCCTCTTCTCAGTTCTCCCTACTATATTGTTCTTCTTATAGTTTTATAGTTTCATAACATGTTATCAACATGAGATTCTAAATATCATCACCTTCTAGTTCATTTTCTTGTTGGTGCTGGCCTTACGATTTTAATTATTGTGCTAGTCACTGAGATTTGGTCTGATGCTAGAGTCAACAGATATGTTTTAATTTGTTTATAAATTTCTACTTTATTCAATCAGTTGGTTTAGGCTTACAGATGAAAATCATGGACATGGATAAGATTATTATACAAGAGTTTGATGTACCCATACTCGTGCAGCAAACGGTGGAGGAAATCAAACCAGTAAAGTAATTTCTTTGTCTTCCTACTCTCCCTTCAAATAATATTCTAATATTATCATAACTTTATCTCATAAAATGTGGATATGACATGGTCAACAAGTTATTTTTTTGTCATAAAGGATGTTTTCATGAGGTAAATAATATTGCCACAAAATTGTACACTGAGCTTTATAAACTTTGGGGTATGCATCAATAAGATATATATCCATAAAAAATGGTTATACTTTCTAAGTTTTAACATGACTAAATTTGTTAATGTTCATGGCCATTACAAGTGTGAATATTTCTAAAGGCTAGTAGGTAAGTCTTCATTGGGTAGTTGATTATTTGTTTACTTATTTTAATTAATTTAGAAACACGACTTTGGAGTTTAATCCTTGTATATATAACTAGGATCGTTTAATTGAGTATATAGTTAATTACAAGTCCCTGTGGGTTTGACGCTCTGAACAACACTTTATTACTCGTACGACTAGGTATACTTGAATGTGCGTTCAGGGAACAACAAATATCACACTTCTTCCCAAACTACCTAACTAAAGATAAGGAAAGATGCGAAATTTGCATCAAAACACACCCCTTTTTGGGCGTGGATTCAGCCCTCTTTGTGCTGCATGTTTGACACTCTTTTGGGCTCCATGTGGCTCAATTTTCTTCCTTTTGGACTTGAACTTGGACCATGAAATATTTTTTTTTGAGAAAGGAAACATTACTTCTATTTATCCACAGGTATACTACATCAAAGTGTAGTCCCCCTCCAAAAAGTTTTACTTACATCATTCCTAGGATCTTCTAGTTACAACCAGTCAATAATATTAAACACATTTTCAGCATCTCCCATCACTACTTGCTTACACCAAAAATAATAAAGCCCTAGGCAATTAGTCTTTATCTTCTGGATATTGTTCTGTTTTCCTGGACCATGAAATATGTGTATCACTTAGTCCACTATTTGCCATAATTCCTGGGGTTATTCTTGGGCTCTTCTTCCACGATAAGCATATTCTCGGGCTCATTCTTGAGCTCTTCTTCCACGATAAACATCTTCTTGATTCCCAAGCTTTATCCAAGTCCTTTAATGGATGTTTGTCATCATGATGCTATCATATGTTTTCATGATATTACATATGTGGTAGAAGGGACAAGAAATCAAGACAAATGCATGAAAATGAAGGTAACACGAGTTTTACTTGGACTATATCTGTGGAATATCTTAAAATTCTGTGTCTCCTCCTCCTCTATTGTATTTGAATTAATGCATTATTTTCCTGCCACATTAATCAGGCTATAAAGACAAATTGGTGATATCTCACAATTAAGTTCTATAAGAAAATGAGCCATCTAGGATCCCTTAAAATTATCCATCTAGGATATGACAACTTAGCATTTCAGCATATCAAGCATAATTTTCATCTCCATCATGGGGAAATCTTGGCTCTGTCCCTGAGCAGATGAAAGGGAGTCCAGAAATCAAACTCCAGCAGATTTGTCATTGGAACATGATGTCTTAAGCTCCTATTTCCTACCAGCTACAATAAGCATCATTAATGGCCTGCTTTACCATTTGCTTTTCGGTGTTCAACTTGGTGAAAAAAAAAGACCGAGAGATCATTTTCTGGTTTACTTTTAGCCAGATGCAGCCCCTCTATGAACATGTGTGCTTTTAGATTCATTCAATGCACACAAGCGGGGTGATTGAGGTGATTGTTCCACAAATTTTTAGTTTCTTCACACAAGACTACAGAAAAGGAAGACCAAGTGGGATGAAAGAAACTAGTGATAACCAAACAGATACAATTACGTTCTATTTCTGAATATCACTATAAAAAAAACTTGGTTCTCTCCTTCTACCTATCTCTCCTCATTTCCTAACCAATTACCTCTTATGTTCTGCCAACATGAGAACTACCAGAACAAGGAAATCTTAAATAATTAAAGACTGGAGGTCAGTTAATTGGCTCCTCTACCTATTTCTTTCAAGCACATTGTAACAATTTCTGATATAAGAACTGCCTATGCCAGAGTGCTGGCAGGCTTCATACTGCTACCCCGAACCCTCCAATTCCAAGTACTAGCAGAAGGAAAAGGAACAAGGGGGAAGGGCCGATAACACGGACAAAAAGGGGTATCACCTGGTTGCATGATAATCTAGGAGAACTAAAAGAACAAACCTCAAAAGGAATTTACCTGACCGCTAGGTAATTGCCCTTTATACACACGACCAAACCCTCCTTCACCTATAAAAGATTCTGGCCTGAAGTTATTAGTAGCAGCTGCAAGCTCACGGAAAGTAAATGTATGTGCAGCAATCTGAACATCAGGTGCATCCTTTATCCCCAAAAATTCTCTCTTTGAACAATTGGTACTTCTTGTTTTAAGTCTGTCTGCCCCTGTAAGTAAAACAGTGGAGATCCATAAGTAGAGAAAAAAATCTAACTTAGGAGCTGCGAACAGAAAAGGGAATAATCCAAATAGACCTTTCATCCAAATTCTATCCCCATTTCATTTTTTGGGGGAGATTGATCTTACTTAAATCCCGTTCAAGATTGATACAGAGACACCCTCCGATCAATTGAGAACCATATATCTTGGGGAATCTTAATAACTTAGTTGGTTGGCTATCTGGAACTTAATTTCCCCCTAGTTAAAAGAGAGAGATCAACATATATCTTGGGGAATCTTAGTAGTTGAGTTTTCAAGTTGATGTAATAAAAATAGATAATTTGATAAATGGAATGAGAGAAAAGACAAACCTGAAGATAACCTGGATATATTTGAGGGAGCGGTGAGATGGGGTTGCTTGCGGTTAGAATCATCTCTATCTTTTTGGGGATTCAACTTCTCATCCTCTTTAGAATCAAAACAGGAGAAGCAACCCATTTATTAACAGATCCAATCAAATCAACAGATAAAGCGATGTTCCTCAGCTCAATCGTTTACTGTGTGATCAGCAACAACTAGTGCTTAGATGAAGAACCAGTAAGATTTACAAGGGGAAAGGATAATTTGCTTGTAGCCGGCTTTTCATTACATTTACACACTTTTGCTTTGTGCGCGTCTTTTTCTCTCTCTCTTCCACACACCGATACATACAATTCTACAAGTGTGTTGCTATATATATATATATATCTCTTCTAAAATTCTCCCTAAAACCATCTTTGACTTACATCTTCTACTACTACTTCCTTTCACATTCACCGGTAGCTGGTTACCATAAATATCATTCCCTCCCTTCACTTTTTCTTAAAATATATTTTTATTTTTATTTATCACTTTTGACATATGAAAAAAAAGTATTATATTTTTTCATATTTACTCTCACCATTAAATACTGTTTAATCAAATTATTTTTCAAGACTTAATACTTTTTTTTAATTTTTAATACTCCTTTACCATCATTTAATAGGGATAATTTGGTAAAATACATATATCAGTAATTATTTTCACAATAGATGTGTGTTAAGTCAAAATATAACAAGTAAAAGTAAACGAAGGGAGTATTATTTAATATTAGATGATGTATAATTAATATTTATATTAAATAAATATCTATATTATATTAACACCAATGAATAATAATAATAATATTGTTGTTGTTGTTGTTGTTGTTGTTGCGTGAGATTTTTCTTTATATTTACAAATTTTCTTTTCAAAACTTGGTTTTTAAAAAAGTAAAACATAAAATACAACATTGAAAAAAAACAAAAAGCTCATTCTCTCTAAAATAAAAAGAAACATCATTTCGTTCCACTATTTCACAAACACAGTTTTAAAATCATATTTTCCAAAAAAATTAGTTAGAGTTCATTATTTTTTAAAGTATATAATTATATATTTTAAAAAGAGATGAAAATAATTTCCTTCCTACCAAACTCACCCTAAAGAGAAAAAAAAAACATGAAAAAAGATTTATAATATAAGAGTACTTATTTCTGTTAAATAATACTCCTATAAGAAGTACTCCTAAAATATAATATAGATATTTATTTATTCATTGGTGTTAATATTTTTTTATTCATATATCAAATATATGTTGGTTATATATTTCATTCATTTACATCGGACTTATTTTTTATCCGCTCATATACAACTTAATTACTTTTTTCTTACTACTATTTAAATTCAAAAATCTCAAATTCTGACTCCACTTCCACACAATATTGCTTATTAAGAGTCTTACCAACTTACAAATAGTCAAATAAGTTCCGTTTACCGATATACGAAGTCCTGCCTTATCTGATTGCAATTCCATCGCATCTCTCCCTATCATGTTTTTACCACTAATAGCTTACTTTCACTTTTTTATTACTTCAACTATATTCGTTTCAACGAAAGAGAACTATAGTCATTATAAATTGATTACTTTACTTAATCTTATCTGATATTTTGGATAATGTATTGAGATTCTTGTAAAGTTGTCGATATATACTCCATATTGATGCTAGGCATATTTAGAAACCCATTTAATTATATTTTATTTAGTATCAAAGGAATTTTTTTTTTTTGTTGACAAAGACATTATTATCCTTCCTTTGAAATAGAAATTATAGACAAATAATTATGAGTAATTGTATGTATTAGCTTATGAAATAATTAACTATGCAGAATTTAGTTATTTATACATATAAATAACAAATTAATAATATAATAATCATAAAGTGAAATAAAGAGTATGAATAGTCATATCACTATAATTGGAAATTAGAGAGTGAAATAGAGAGCGGTTGGAGATAGAGTTAAATAGAGATGGATTGGAGATGGTCTTAGTTAGGATTATGTATAAAATTAATATAGTGTTTATTTTGCAATTTAGAAATTCAAATAACTAACACATGTATGAGTTAAAGAGAAAATCTATGTAAAATTTATTCAGAATAAAATTTAGTATAACTTACATAAATCTCATAGTGTAAAACCTAAATTACTTTCTATCCCTATTATTTTTCTAATTACATAAATCCCATGTTTTTTAGGCATTTCGGATACATAATTAAGGATCCAGATACATTATTGTTGATACATTATGTATCAATCTGTTGCACTTATTAAGGAAAAAAAGCTGAAAAATCAAATTAAGATCTCATAGTATCCATCGTATCCATCTGTTGCACTAATTAAGGGAAAAAAAAACTGAAAATCAAATTAAAATCCCATAAATTACGCTATTCCATTCCAAATTATTGTCAAGAATTCAATCATATATGTAACAAATCAAAAAATTCAAAATTTCAATTTCTTCTTCTTGTTCATCATTCTCTTTGTTTCATAAAAAAATTTGTCGAAATTTTGGATAAGCGAGATGAGTTATGAAGGATACAAAAGTGATGGAATTGTTGTTGGACAAACAATTTCTTTTGTGAATCTTCAAGTTCATCGAATATCCTTTTGATTTTGATTCAAGATTATCGAAAATTTTGAGATTCAAAATTCTTCTCCCAGTTCATTGAAGATCCTTTCAGTTTTTATTCAAAATTGTTGAAAATTTTGAGTTTCAAAATTGTTGAAAATTTTGAGTTTCAAAATATTTTCCTAGTTCATTGAAGATCCTTTCAATTTTAATTCAAAATTATCGAAAAATTTGAGAAGATACATCATGAAGATCCTTTCAATTTAAATTGATAAGTGTTGTATTTCTACTAGATACATTAAATAAGAAAGTGTTGCCCATAAGATTTTAGATTTGAGATCGATACATTATTGTTTGGTAATTGTTATGTATCAGATACATTTAGTATAAATTCGAATTTACGTATCATAAAAAAAAAAATAGTGCACGACACATTATTTTAAATATTTTTTAAAAAATTTCGCTAATATAATTTAAAACTATTATTATTATTCACTATGAAAAATGCAAAAAATTTAAATGATAAGATGAAATATTTAATTTAAAAATCCATAACATAATAATTTAAATACAAGATAACAATACAATACATAACATAATAACTTTAAATACAAGATAACAATACAATATATAACATAATAACTTTAAATTCAAGATAACAATACAATACACAACAATGACAAGATGTCATAACTTTAAAAATCACAACAATAATTTAGTAATCCGGTAGATTGTTTCCAGATTTACCAATATTCGAAAAATTAATGTATGATCTAGAGAGTTGTCATGATTGTGATTGCGGCTATGATGGTTGATTTTTTTTCCCAACTATTTGTAGTTGATAAATAATAATATAATACCGATGAAAGAGAAGGAGATTCCTTTTTATAGAGTTAAATAAAAAATTGGGTTGGAGTTGGTTTTCTCCCAAAAATAGAGAAATCTATATTTGGAGATCAAAATAGAAAATAGGGGGAAATTCAACAAAGCTAATGAAATTCGAACCCAAACAGCTTAGCAACAAAAGAAATTTGTAAATCCTTTTTACCACCGAATCATCTAGCTACTTCTGCATGTGGGTTCGCAGGTTAAATAATATATATACTAACTAGATTTTCAAATACAAAAATATGGTGTTTACGTAATAACTATTGGGTTCGTCCGAACCCCCCTAATTCTACTATAGCTTCGCGCCTTCGCCCCTAATGGTATATATGTGTGTGAAAATAGAACCTTTTTTTATTTTAATTTGAGGTCGTGGAAAGGGAAATAGGGAGTGGATTGATAGATGGAGAATCAAAATGCCCTTAACAAAGTGAGAGTTTAGGTGGTCAATCAACTAAGCTATTGAGATTCCTCGTAAAAATGATACTCTTAACGGTGTGTTTGGTATGAAGGAAAATGTTTTCCTGGAAAACAAGTTAATTTTTTACTTATTTTCTCATGTTTGGTTGTGAGTAGAAAATATTTTCCGGAAAAGATTTTTAGTGTTTGATTTATGAATGAAAAATATTTTTGAGAAATATCTTTTATTTTAACTAGAGTAGAAAATAATTTTTGAAATTGAAAATATATTTTAAAAAAAAACTTAAATTTTTTTTGGGGGGTGGGGG
>NC_064287.1:36020692-36069977 GCF_019186545.1 Solanum stenotomum
GGGGGTCGAGGGTATGGTGAAAAAATGAAATTTTGAAGTTGAAAATATTTTTTAAAAACAAACTCAATTTTTTTGGAGAGGGGTGGCCGGGGAGGGGGGGCATGGGTGATCGATGATCGGGATGAAAAAATAAAAATTTGAAGTTGAAAATATTTTTTTTAAAAAAACTTAATTTTTTTTTTTGAACGGGGTTGGGGGCTGATAGGGGGACAGATGGGGGGCGAGGGTACTGGATGGGGGGTAAAAAAAAAATAAAATGAAATTAGAAATATCTTTTAAAAACAATTTTTAATATTTTTTTGGGAGGGGGTAGGGGTGAAGGTGGGGTAAAAAAATTGAATTCAAAAAGAAGCTTTAAAATTATTTTTTTTTGGGGGGGGGGGGGGNGTTGGGGGGATGGTTTGAGGGTAGGGACAAAATAAATTGATTTTTTCAACAAAAATGTAATTGTAATTTGAAGTTGGAAGAGGGGTTTGAAAAATGTTTTCCTTAAGTTTTGAAGGGAAGTCATTTTCCTTAAATTTGAGGAAAATGAATTGATTTGGAAAATATTTTCCAAAACATTTAACCCAACCAAACATGAGAAAACTGGAAAATGTTTTTTCCTTCATACCAAACACACCCTAAATGTGGTAAACAATTTCCCGCTAGGACTTTGTGGTCCTTTTGTGCGCAATAAGATTATGATTTTCTTTCCTTTTATATTGTACCGAAATTCCTTAAAATTTATATAGTCTATTTGGTATATTTGTTGGAAAATATATACCATGAACACAAAATTTATATGAAGAAGAACATCAAGATGAAGGTTTGATAATATAAACAGAGAATACAAAATAGAAGGCTTGAAACAAGTGCAAAACATTTTTAAAAAAATGATATTTGCTCCTTCTTCTCCCCGAGATTGTGCAAATAGGTTTAGAGGATATGACAAGCCTAGGAATTTCAACACAAGTAAATAGAAAAAAAATTCCATTGAAAAGAAAGAACTTGAAGTTAATCTTTTTCTTGGAGAAGAAAAGAATTATTTGGAGAATGTCGTAAAGAAAGGTATTATGTAAAAGTTTTTCTTTCAATTTGTAGAAATTTGATTTAAATAGGTGGTAATTAAAGAATGAAAGGACACACCCTTTTATTTAAAAGACACATCTTTTAGAAAAACACATAATTTCATTTAAATACTAATTAATAATTTAATCTGAACAAAATTTCAACAATCCCCCACTTGTTTAAATATAAATTAGGATGCAAAGATCAAGTTATGTTTATGTTGTAACGACCTGACCTGATCATTATGAACAGGCCAATAGAAAAAGATTTGGGGCAGAAAACTTTTTGGATAGTCACCTAAAAAATTTCGGTTAGGAGAGCCTCATATAGAATATGGGCTAGATGAGGTCTAGGGTCATTCGGCAATGGGTGGGGTGTGATGTTGATGTTTGGATGATACATTCTTGTAGCCAAGATATTAAGGAGTCCACAGGGCCTTTCAAAATTGATTTTGGGTAAGTAGAACTCCCGAAATTGATCTTGGAATGAAGGATATATGTCGGGACATCAAGGGAAAAGGTTGTGTTGTAAAAATGGCCTCTTCCGGACTTTAGAGTTTCTAAACTTTCGTCGGCCCAACTATAGCAAGAGGCGTCCCGCTATAGCGAAACGTACAGACCGCTATAGCAGAAACAACCCAAAACTCCTATTTTCTGCACTTTGTGCTCTTGAAGTTGGGAGGGACAATTTTGGGCAGTTTGCACTCATTTTTTCATAGAATTCGTCAGTAAAGGTAAAAATTCGACTCTTCAAACTTATGTATTGATTCTTAAGCCTTATAATCTAGGTTATTTCCCATGGAGGAAGGTTTTGACATGATTCCATGGTTAAAAAAGCGCTAAATTAGGAAAGATGATCATATTTTGGCCTAGGGTTAGGATTTGTTGATAATCTAAGTAAATTATAGGTAATTAGTGATTGATTGTTGTTTATATTATTCTTTTAGACCAAGAACAAGACAAGGCACTTTTCAAGGAGAAAACTCGGGTTCTTTGAGTTTCAAGAGGCTTTATTCGAGGTAGGTGATGGTTGTATATATGTTTTCGGTGTATGTATGTATGCATGCCTACTGCTTTGTTGTATCATTTGTGCAATGCATGGTAGGGAGAAATATGGTATGACATCATGTAGGTAATCGCATGCAATGAACTTGTTATTATGACATGTGGTTTCAAGTGGTGTTGTTCATTGTGTTATGTGATTATGCATGGTTGTTTGTGATTGTTGATTGGATCGGGTACTACATCGGTACACTAACTATGGATGACTCGGGTACCACGTCGATACATTAACTATGGATTACTCGACCACGCCGGCACACTAAGGGGTCGGTTGGTAGGGAGTATTAGGAGGAATAGTCCTTGTATTATGTATGTCATTATTTAATACTATGTTTGGTAGTAATTTTGGGCCTATGTATAACTAATGCATGGATTAGTTATACACCCTACATGGTATTATAGGATGTATTTACTAATACCTTCCATTTTGTGGTATTAGTAATATATAGGATTTAATACCATGTGATTAATCTATGTAAAGACAAAAATATCCCTCAAATCATTTTAATCATTTTGTTTATTTTCTTGATTTTATGTTTTGGTAAATTTATTTAAATAAATTAGCTTACAAATTTTATTATTTAGAGAGAGTTATTTGTTGCTAAATAAATTCAATACAAATCAATACAAAATTTGAAATGTGAGTTGTTCAACATTTACTAATTGAAAAGACAAATATATCATTACATGACATTTGTGATCTTGATTGAATGTATTATTTGTTGTTATATATGTAGTTTTCTAATTATTTGTATTTTGAACAATTTATAAAATTGCATACATATTAAAACTACAACTTACAATTTTTACGTGTAAATGTATATGGTTTATTCGATTTTACTATTGTTTACCGTCTTTACGATTTTAAAAATTGATGGTCTATGTTTTTTAAATTTAAAATTAGTGTTATGTGGGTGATCAATTTATTAAGATGATAATTATTTTCCCTCAAATAATTCAAGTGAGAAAATAACAAACATGACAACAAAATAGTTCTTCTCCTAGCTAGTTAAAAGGTCATAAAAAATAATAGTTAGACAATTATCTACCTTGATCCAATTACATGAAATACAAATTTTCATAATAATTCAAGGATATAATTGGAAAGAAGCTTTCTGTAGAGTTTTAATCCAAACAAAAGATGAGGTAGGGGGAAGCAATGAACCAAACACTTAATAAAAAAACCCTACATTACTAGTACCTACACTACTAACCCATGCATTACTAATTCCCGTGTTATCAATCTTTGTACCAAACGACCTCTCACAGTTTCAGTTTGGGTTTCGTGAGAGGACCATGTATGTGATTATGGTTCTATGAGAGGATCGGACATTTGCATTTGTGATCATATGGGACATGCTGTCACGACCCGAGCCTACACCCTGGACATGGCCGACACTCGAGAACCATTGCTGGTCCCCAAGCGAACCCTCATTCTGACTGACTACAAGCGAAAGACTAACTCAAGCATACAAAAGCTTAAAACCGAATAAAATTCATTAAACTCAATTACAAATCTTTAACTCAAATGAAAACCTTTGAATAAAAATACATTAATCAACTCGCCATAAAATAGGCAGCTTAAGTCTTCAAAACATTTGACAAAATAAATGAACATCCTTCTGAAACTCTACTGCCTATCTATGAAGCCTTTAACTGACAAAGATGGAAGTCGGGAGAAGACCCACGACATCCTGACAAAACTGAAAAAGTAAATGAAATCCTCCGTAAGCAAGGAGGCTCACCATAGCTAACTCAAACTCCATGTGGTATCAATGAAGCTCCTGTTGATGATCTCGAATACCTGAATCTGCATCATGAAAGGATACAGGCCAAATGGCTGAGTACATGGAATGTACAAGCATGCAAGGGGAATTCTAAAGCATAAACATAAGCTTGAACTTGATAAAAAGGGAAACATACTTACCTCTTCTCAAACTTACTCAACTCAAGGAATAATCAAGGATACTCAAAACTACTCAAGCTTACTCAACTCAAAAGTACTCAAGGATAAGATACTCAACTCAGTAACAAGGTTCTCAACTTAGTGAAACTCAACAATAAGGTACTCGGCACAATGAAGTACAGATTAACTCAATATACTCAACTCAAGATACTCAACTCGAAAGACTCAACTCATGATACTCAAGTATAAAGTAATAGTAAAAGATGCAATATATAGAAAGCTTTTAAAACAATAGAAAACAATTCAGTGTATTGAAGAGTACAATAACAACTCAATTTATACATAATAAAATAGGCGAAATGGTCTGGTGGACCCTTATACTTGTATGTGTTTGTATTGTGAACCCTTCTACTTCTCATTTGTCATCTGAACCCCTGAACTCATCAAAACACAATATTTTAAACACGTTTTTTACCACTCAACTGTGTGTGTATCACAAACGCCTGCCACATAATTTTAAAAATAATTATAAAATGACACATATGATTATAAAATGACACATGTATATATGGTCACTCCATGTCACTTTTCCTTTTATTATATTTGATTAATATACCTATACTTTCTCTTTCCAATTTTTATTTCTATTTGCCATTGCCATCTGCATCTCCATCCCTACAATCTCATTTCAACTTTTTCTTATCTTCCTTACCCTTTTCCTTTTTCCAACCTCTTCTACTCTTTCTATTGAAGTAAGAAATGTTGGCACGATTTGGGTTATGTTGGATTGGGGTTTTGGTGGTGACCGGTGGCGCTAAGGAAAAGTGGGGGTCTATTGAGTGGTCTGATTGTTTTTAGTTGTTCACAACTGGCGGGGTTGTGAAAGTCGAGACTTATTGGCGAAGTTAGTTTGGGGTTTTTGTTGTTGTTGGTTCTCATTTATAGTTGTTGGTTGAAGCTTGTCGGAAATGGTGAGAACGATGGTAGTTTGGTTGGAGAAGGTGAGGAGGACGAGAAGAAGGCAATAAGTTTGGGTTTGGTTTGGAACTGAAACAAGGGGTCAATGTCAAAAATTATTTGAGTTTTTTTGTTTGATTTTCAACTTATCTAGGTAGGTTTTCCAATTTATTTTCGAATTTATTTGTTGTTTAGTTTGGATTTGATCTCTATTTGTGTCTTTGTTTGGTTTTGGGGTTTTAATCAATTACATTGACTTTGTTGAAATTCTTTGGGGATTTTGCATTTTTGTGCCTAATGTTAGTGTAAGATATTTCGGTAGTAGTGTTATGCCTTCCATGGTGATTTTCATAGAAAAAGAGAGCCGTATAATAACAAGAAACGATAGAGAAGAAATTTTTGAGAAAAAGATCGGAAAAGAGGCCAAGAAAACCTCAAATTTTGTCCAACAATGGTGTTAGATGCAAATAGAAAGATGATGGCTTTACAAAGCCCTAATGTGACTGTCAGACCCTTTTCCAAGGGTCTCACGCTCCTAATAGGTGTGTGTCACACGCTCTTTAGTAGTAACTGCCACATAGGATGCCAAGTCAAAAAATGTGTTTAAAATATTGTGTTTTGATGAGTTCAGGGGTTCAGATGACAAATGAGTAACTAGAAGGGTTCACAATACAAACACATACAAGTACAAGGGTCCACCAGACCATTTCGCCTAATAAAATATAATATAACTCTGTGGGAGTTTCTCTAACCGATAACCACCACTATGAGCTTAAGTGATGATATATCGTTTCACCCCCGCTGCCAGAACTATCCTATACTTTTCCGTCATATAGGACGCCTTAACTAAGTGGATCCACTAGTCTCTGCTAAAAAGCACCAAGGAATCATCTAAAAAGTATGATCCTTTCAATCCATGATGGCTACATGGTTTATGGAGACGTGAGTTATCTGAACTCAAACTCATCCCCATATCGATGCTCAATACTATTCCCAAAATACTTAGCTCATATGTTTAAAAACATAACTTTTTCTTTGATTTGAGATAATTACTCAAAAATCTTTCTCTTAAAAGAGATGGTACTCAAACTGCTAAAAATTCTTTTGGAAATCTCAGTTTCCTCTCATCTTAAATATGAAAATATTTACTCTTGGGAATACTTACTTCCTATATATCATTTTTTTAAAAATGAACTTTACTCTTACTCTTTACTCAACTCAAAGCTTAAGTCTTAAAACAAAGTTAAAACGTTTGTAAAAGACTTCTTAAAATATGGTTCATTCCGAATTAAGGACATGAACGACTCAATTCAAGGTTTTCAATAACCATAGATAGAACTCAAAACTTGGAACTGAAGAACTTCAATGAAACTACTCATTTCAAGAATTCTCAACTCAAAGGGTTCATGCGGAATTATGAGCATGAACTACTCAACTCAAGGACTCAAAGATACTTCTCATCTCAAGACTGTTCAACTTATAGGGTTCATGTGGAATTATAGGCATGAACAATTCAACTCAAGGACTTCATGGGTAACATGTAATAGTCCCATAATTAGAAATATAATCTCAAAGGGTATTAGGAACTCAATACTCAAGACTTAGAACTTGAAGATACTACTTCTCTCAAAGGTACTCAACTGATGGAGTACATGCGGAAGTTATGGGCATGAACGACTCGACTCAACGGTCAAAATATCAATATGGAACTCATGTATACGACTCTTATCATTTTCTTACTTATTTACTCAAATCTTAGTTCAAATCAATAGTTGATCTCAAAGGATTCACACTCGAACTCAAAGACTTTCTTGGACTCTACTCTTAACTCTCTCTTGAATGTGAATTATGAATTCAAGAGTCATGGTTCATCATATGAAGAATCTAGGTGATAGTGTAGACTCATGAATAAATTCTCCTCACTCTCATGCTCACTTACTTGAGTCTTGAAACAAGTTACTAGAAGTGACTCCACAAACAGACTCAAAGGGACTTTCTTAGAATGTTCAAAAGAATTCTCAAAACTTAACTCTTAACTCTAACTTGAATTTGAATTATGAATTCAAGGTTATGATTCATGTTATGAATGATTTCTAGGTGTTTAGAAGTAGTTTAAAGTGTTTAGAATCAAATGGGAGTAAAGGTACCCTTTGAAAAAACTTAAACGGACGAAACGATGAAGAACGGGTGGGGGCAGGCGACCCTGGCGCTCTGAGTAGCGTGGGGCACCAGCCCCTAAACTTTAGAGAAGTAGTTGGGGTGCTCTAGCTGGCATGGGGTGACATGCCCCAACCCAGAAAACTTCGACGACTTTCTTTGCTCGTTTTCTCACCCTAACTTGCCTAGAATTGAACAATTTCTTCCCCAATCACTTAGATTCGATTACTTAACATAATTACACTGTAATATACTAAAAATAACACTCAAATTACTAAATTTTAGCTCAAGAAATCATCAAAACCCCAACACAACATGATTTAGAATGAACTTCAAGAACACCTATAAAAAAACTCATCAAGAACTCTAATCTTTCAACTTCAAGAATGAAATTTTGCTGAAAATAACATGATTGGCGTGTGGGTGAACTAAACCAACACTATGGAAGCTTACATACCTCTTAGGGATCAAACCCATGGCGAAAATCTGCAACAACGCGCAAAAATCTTGACGAACGCTTGATCCTCTCCTCTTTTCTCTTATTTTCTCTTCTCAACTAAAACCCTAGGCGTATATTTGGATTATAAAACTGAACCTAATAGGATTATACCCTTAAAACCTTACTAAAAGAGAATTAAATCTAATTGGGTAAGGAAAATACCAAAATACCCTTTACTATTTTCGGATAGCTTTCCTTAACTGGTAAACTTGACTTCAAAAGGGCTTATCTTAGTCATCTGAACTTGAACTGAGCAAAATCAGTGGCATTGGAAAGATAATTCAAAGATATTTTCTACGATATTTTGTAGCACACCTAACACATCCTGTGCTAGGATTTATGGTCGTTTGATGTTGACCCAAAACTCATACTTAGCTTAACTTGTTAAATTTTCAGATTTTGCTATTTCTAAATTAGTTCTTTTTGGAACTCAAGGTGCTACATCTAGTGACCTTAACACTCAAGAAATTTTAAATTCCTTGGTAAAATCTCACTCACTACGAAGAACGGTTCGAGTCTTAGTTCAAAAAATTTTCTGGGGTGTTACAATATCTCCCCCTTGGGATCATTTATCCTCGAATGACGATTGGACTGGGTATGGAATGGGGTTACTCTTACTAAGGTCTGAGTTTAATGGTATGCTCTTGCTATAGTCAAGCTTAACTGAAATCCTTAAGTTCGGGTTCTATACCTTGATAGGGAATCTCATCCCAAGATTATTACTCCTTACCACCACATTCAAGCGTAGTACTTTAACAACACTATGGACTCCTACTAATAACTCCTTCGGAGCCAACTAAGGGCTCTTATTTAACTATTTCTCATAGAAAACCTCATCTTCCTTTTTTATAACCTTAGATGGAATTATCACACCATCATCATCACGATAAGGTCAGTAATCTTCTTTTTTTAACTTCACTCCACTACTAAAAGGACCTCTAAAAAGATATCCCCCAAACTCTTTGGAACTCATTACTATCTTACTCTCAAACACTTGACTTGATTTCTCACCTTATCATCTCCCCCTTATGTTTAAAGCTGACACTTGAAAGCTATGGACCTATTCCATCAGCTCTAAACTAGTCTACATCATTTTTTACTCTAATACTTGGGAGAAACTTATCTCATGACTACCGAACTCTCCATAAGCAGGTACTAAGACCTCTTTCTAATTACATACCCTCTTGGTACTCCTCTTAATGCTTCTTGTTACTCTTGTGACTTTGCCACACTTCATTGCCCTTATCTAAAGGTTAGGGTCTCTCACTTGTACCACTCATATTTATTACAGCTTATCACCTCAATTCCTCACCTACTCTATGTTAAGTCTTCTATATCAAATTATATCTAGGCTAACATTATCACTCTCATGTTGTCATTCTTTTGATCATGACACTCATCTCAAAATTCAAGCTTAATGTTTATTACTAAACCCGAATATCAACATGATTGCTCGCCTACTATTCTATACCTCATTACTTAATTAGTTTTATAACCTTCTGAACATCATGACCCTATCAAACAAATCATAAGCCTAGCTTAGATCTATCACTTTATGAATACTCTTGCTCTTCTATTCAACACTTACACTTGGTCATTACCTATACAATGACACTTTATCACAAGCTCCTTTCTAGCTACAACACACTCTACCTCCTATGATGGAATCTTCACAACTCACCACTTCTTAGTCTACCCATAAAGGAAAACTATTCTTTAAAAACTTACTGGGTGCATGACTATAGTTATATAGCTCTTCAAAACACTATCTCCCTTTCTTAATTCACTAAACCTCTGTGTCTTTTCTGTAACTCTAGGCTCTTTCCCTACTACTACTCATGATCTCGTAACTCATGCTACCTTTTCGGGTGAAAATACTACCCAAGCTCTAAAAATATTTTCTCTTAAGGATCCTAGTTGAAACAAGACTTACAGAAGAGAGTAAAACTCGTTTTTAGCTCAAACGCACGATTCACATGAATATCGGTGCATTCCTCTGAAACTGAACACTTAACTTACTCTTGGGCTTCGCTCAAGCCCCTCTGGAGTCTCAGGACTTTCTTAAGATTCTTCCTAAGTACAAATCATCGATAAAGGACTGACTTTTCTATTCAACCACCTTTAGTATGATGGGTAGTCGAATGGATCTAAGAAACACATGAGTAAGAATAAAATCTCTATGATATAGCTCTTTCACACGATTAAGACTATGAAAGAAGGGAATTTTTTCTTAAATGTTTGTAGTCCCTCATTTATAGAAGTGGGGCCCTCACAACCATAAATAAGTTCCTACTGAAACGGCTTGATAGACACCCTAGGACACTTGAACTCTATGCTCTGATACCAAGTTTGTCACGACCTGAGCCTATACCTTGGACGTGGCCGGTACTCGAGAATCATTGTTGGTCCCCAAGCGAACCCTCATCCTGGCT
Organism: Solanum stenotomum; assembly: GCF_019186545.1. Classification (NCBI taxonomy): domain Eukaryota; kingdom Viridiplantae; phylum Streptophyta; class Magnoliopsida; order Solanales; family Solanaceae; genus Solanum; species Solanum stenotomum. The sequence goes on from NC_064287.1 coordinate 36,030,755, forward strand.
GACTACAAGCGGAAGACTAATTCAAGCATACAAAAGATTAAAACTAAATAAAATTCATTAAACCCAATTACAAATCTTTAACTCAAATGAAAAACTTTGAATAAAAATACATTATTCAACTCGCCATAAATTAGGCAACTTAAGTCTTCAAAACATTTGACAAAATAAATGAACAGACTTCTGAAACTCTACAGTCTATCTATGAAGCCTCTAGCTGACAAAGATGGAAGTCAAGACAAGACCCACGACATCCTGACAAAACTGAAAAGTAAATGAAATCCTCCGGAAGCAAGGAGGCTCACCATAACTAACTCGAACTCCATGTGGTATCAATGAAGCTCATGTTGATGGTCCTGAATACCTGAATCTGCATCATGAAAGGATGCAGGCCAAATGACTCAGTATGTGGAATGTACGAGTATGCAAGGGGAATTTTAAAGCATAAACATAAGCTTGAACTTGATAAAAAGGGAAAAATACTTACCTCTTCTCAAACTTACTCAACTCAAGCAATACTCAAGGATACTCAAAACTACTCAAACTTACTCAACTCAGAAGTACTCAAGGATAAGATACTGAACTCAGTGAAACTCAACAATAAGGTACTCAACACAGTGAGGCACAAATTAACTCAGGATACTCAACTCGAAAGACTCAACTCATGATACTGAAGGATAAAGCAATAGTAAAAGATGCAAAATATAAAAAGCTTTTACAATAATAGAAAACAACTTAGTGTATTGAAGAGTACCATAACAACTCAATTTAAACATAATAAAATATAATATAACTCTGTGGGAGTTTCTCTAACCGACAACCACCACTATAATCCTAAGTGATGATACATCGTCTTGCCCACGCTGCCAGAACTGTCATATACTTTTCCTTCATATAGGACTCCTTAACTTAGTGGATCCACTGGTCTATGTTAAAAAGAACTAATGTATCATCTAAAAAGTATGATCCTTTCTACCCATGATGACTACATGGTTTATGGAGACATGAGTTATCTGAACTCAAACTCGTCGCCATATCGATGCTCAATACTATTCCCAAAATACTTAGCTCATATGTTTAAAAACATAAATTTTTGTTTGATTTGAGATAATTACTCAAAAATCTTTCTCTTAAAAGAGATGGTACTCAAACTGCTTAAACATAAGCTTGAACTTGATAAAAAGGGAAACATACTTACCTCTTCTCAAACTTACTAAACTCAAGGAATAATCAAGGATACTCAAAACTACTCAAGCTTACTCAACTCAGAAGTACTCAAGGATAAGATACTCAACTCAGTAACAAGGTTCTCAACTCAGTGAAACTCAACAGTAAGGTACTCGGCATAATGAAGTACAGATTAACTCAATATACTCAACTCAAGATACTAGACTCAACTCATGATACTCAAGTATAAAGTAATAGTAAAAGATGCAATATATAGAAAGCTTTTAAAACAATAGAAAACAACTCAGTGTATTGAAGAGTACAATAACAACTCAATTTATACATAATAAAATATAATATAGCTCTGTGGGAGTTTCTCTAACCGATAACCACCACTATGAGCCTAAGTGATGATATATCGTTTCGCCCACGCTGCCAGAACTGTCCTATACTTTTTCGTCATATAGGACGCCTTAACTAAGTGGATCCACTAGTCTCTGCTAAAAAGCAGCAAGGAATCATCTAAAAAGTATGATCCTTTCAATCCATGATGGCTATATGGTTTATGGAGACGTGAGTTATCTGAACTCAAACTCATCCCCATATCGGTGCTCAATACTATTCCCAAAATACTTAGCTCATATGTTTAAAAACATAACTTTTTCTTTGATTTGAGATAATTATTCAAAAATCTTTCTCTTAAAAGAGATGGTACTCAAACTGCTAAAAATTCTTTTGGAAATCTCAGTTTCCTCTCATCTTAAATGTGAAAACATTTACTCTTGGGAATACTTACTTCCTATAAATCATTTTTTAAAAAATAAACTTTACTCTTACTCTTTACTCAACTCAAAGCTTAAGTCTTAAAACAAAGTTAAAACATTTGTAAAAGACTTCTTAAAATATGGTTCATTCCGAATTAAGGACATGAACGACTCAATTCAAGGTTTTCAATAACCATAGATAGAACTCAAAACTTGGAACTGAAGAACTTCAATGAAACTACTCATTTCGAGAATGCTCAACTCAAAGGGTTCATGCGAAATTATGAGCATGAACTACTCAACTCAAGGACTCAAAGACACTTCTCATCTAAAGACTGTTCAACTTATAGGGTTTATGTGGAATTATAGGCATGAACAATTCAACTCAAGGACTTCATGAGTAACATGTAATAGTCCCATAATTAGAAATATAATCTCAAAGGGTATTAGGAACTCAATACTCAAGACTTAGAATTTGAAGATACTACTCCTCTTAAAGGTACTCAACTGATGGAGTACATGCGGAAGTTATGGGCATGAACGACTCGACTCAACTGTCAAAATATCAATATGGAACTCATGTATACGACTCTTCTCATTTTCTTACTTATTTACTCAAATCTTAGTTCAAATCAATAGTTGATCTCAAAGGATTCACACTCGAACTCAAAGACTTTCTTGGACTCTACTCTTAACTCTCTCTTGAATGTGAATTTTGAATTCAAGAGTCATGGTTCATCATATGAAAAATCTAGGTGATAGTGTAGACTCGTGAATAAATTCTCCTCACTCTCATGCTCACTTACTTGAGTCTTGAAACAAGTTACTAGAAGTTATACAAGACTCCACAAACGGACTCAAAGGGACTTTCTTAGAATTTTTGAAAGAATTCTCAAAACTTAACTCTTAACTCTACCTTGAATTTGAATTATGAATTCAAGGCTATGATTCATGTTATGAATGATTCATAGGTGTTGAGAAGTAGTTTAGAGTGTTTTAGAATCAAAATGGAGTGAAGGTACCCTTTGAAAGAACTCAAACGGACGAAACAATGAAAAACGGGTGGGGGCAGGCGACCCTAGCGCTCTGAGTGGTGCTAGGCGCCAGCCGCTAAACTTCAGAGAAGTTGTTGGGGCGCTTTGATTGGCATAGGGCGCCATGCCCCAACCCAGAAAACTTTGACGACTTTCTTTGTTCGGTTTCTCACCCTAACTCGCCTCAAATCGAACGATTTCTTCCCCAATCACTTGGAGTTGATTACTTAACATAATTACACTATAATCTACTTAAAACAACACTCAAATCATTAAATTTCATCACATGAAATCATCAAAACCCTAACACAACAAGATTTAGAATGAACTTCAAGAACACCTATCAAGAACTCATTAAAAACTCATCAAGAACTCTAATCTTTCAACTTTAAGAATGAAATTTTACTAAAAATAACATGATTGGTGTGTGGGTGAACTAACCCAACACTATGGAAGCGTACATACCTCTTAGGGATCAAACCCATGGCGAAAATCTGCAACAACACACAAGAATCTAGACTAACACTTGATCCTCTCCTCATTTCTCCTCTTTTCTCTTCTTTTCTCTTCTTGAACTCTCAACTAAAACCCTAGGCATATATTTGGATTATAAAACAGAACCTAATAGGATTAGACCCTTAAAACCATACTAAAAACGAATTAAATCTGATTGGGTAAGGAAAATACCAAAATACACCTTACTATTTTCGGATTGCTTTCCTTAACTGGGAACGAATTAAATCTGATTGGGTAAGGAAAATACCAAAATACATCTTACTATTTTTGGATAGCTTTCCTTAACTGGGAAACCTAACTTCAAAAGGGAATATCTCACTCATCCGAACTCGAAACTGAGCAAACTCAATGGCGTTGGAAATATAATTCAAAGATATTTTCTACGGTATCTTTTAGCACACCTAACTCATCATGTTCTAGGATTTATGATCGTTTGATGTTGACCCAAAACTCATACTTAGCTTAACTTGCCAAATTTTCAGATTTTGGTATTTCTAATTTAGTTCTTTTTGGAACTCAAGGTGCTACATGTAGTGACCTTAACACTCAAGACATTTTAAATTTCTTGGTAAAATCTCACTCATTACGAAGAACAGTTCGAGTCTTAGTTCGAAAAATTTTCTGGGGTGTTACACACACATCTAGGGATTGATGTTTCGTGACATATGACTAAGAGTCTATGTGGTTTGTTACTTGTTGTTATGTACATTGTTCTATGTTAATGTATTGTAGTGAACTATTTACATTCATATCTTGGACTGGCCTTGTGATCCTACCCGTACATTGTGATTTGTGTATTGATATTGCACCTATTCTTTTCCTTGTTGAGTACAAGGCACCTTCCAGCGGCTGATCCGAGACCTCATATAAGAGACAATTGATTCAAAATCTAAAGGTTAGCTACATTTTTCATGCTGCCATGGAATCCTCTAGTTTTCTTGTCCATCTTTTCGGACACAACATTAGACTTTGGCTCTATTTTTAGTATCTGGGATTGTTTCCCCAATTTGATTGTTTAGAGTTTTGGTATGATGACTTTTAGTTCTTAGGGGGTTGTTTTTCGAATTAATTGTCTTTAGACTATTAGATTGAGTTTATGGGGACTCAATCTTTTGGTTATCTAAATTGTTATTTCCTATTTATTGATGAACTTGGTTTTATTTAAATGGTATTGGGTTGGTTTCGAGCACATTTTTTATTCTCCCACCAAGTGGCTTAGTGTGGGTGTCAGTCACGACAGTCTGGGTCATGAAAAACTTGGTATCAGATCTCTAGGTTTGTTGATATTGTTGTACAAAAACAAGTCTAGTAGAGTCCTACAAAATGGTACATGACTTTAGAAAATTCTCTTTCTTTCTTATTTCGTGCTATGACTTGATTCTAATTGGTTTCTAGTGATCAAAATTGGTATCTAACTCTTCCACTCTTCTGATAGTTGATGGTTGACACTCAACATAATGGCACACGAGTAGTAGCTCCAGTGGTAGAGCAAGCAACTAAGGGCACAATTGATAGAGGTAGATGAAGAGGTAGGGGCAGAGTAAGGGCAACACCCACCATAGGTGGAGCTCAGGCTGCAAATGTATGAAGAGAAGCAACCCCACCCCTACCCTAGGATCCTATGGAGGAAGAGGTTGAGATTGAGATTGAGATTGAGGAATAATGTTGAACCAGAGGTTAGGACACCTACTGGATTGCAAGTACTATCTTTTTTGAGTGGGTTGACAGGTACTAAATCCATTCTCATGGTGCAGACTACTTAGATTATGGTCATTCGGACTGTTGTTGCTATTGTTCCTAAGATGGATGGGGACTTGGGCGCTGACTCTTTGTTCCGTGCATTTTCAGCTCTATGATAAATGGTACAGAATATGAGATGCTGACCAAGTTCTTGAAGCTTAAGCCTCCAATGGTTCATGGTTTTGATGGTGAGGATGCGTTCGAGTTTATCTTGGATTGCTACAAGAGGCTTCATAAGTTGGGCATTGCGCAGTAGCATGGGGTTGAGTTTGTGACTTTCCAGCTTCAGGGTGAGGCAAAGCAGTGGTGGAGATATTTTGTGGAATTAGTATTGGGTTAGAATAATTAGGAAAAGACACCGAAAAGGGGTGTCCTTACTTTCCAAGGCAAGAACCTTAACTTCTAGCTTACATGGATCTACTAGCTAATGTATGTCTAAGATAATCATCCTATGGTGGCACATAGGTATGGATAAAGAGATTGCTACTAGAAACTGGACCTCTAGCTACGGGAGATCTTCCATCTCAATAACCTCTCGGTGCTAAGCATAAATCCTGTGGAATAGTCATAATTCTTTACTTGACTTATCTTTCATGGAAGACACATCAAATAGCCAATCAAAGCTAGATTTCTTTAGAATAACTCCTAAAACTTGATTCTAAGTTAGTTGAGAAAACCTTTCAACTCTTAAGAATCCTTATGTGAGAAAACCCTTTCACATCAACAATAACAACAACATATATGCTTTACTCTCAAAGCAATCTTAAATTATTTTCATTACTTTCATAAAGAACATGCATATCTTCATAAACTCTTCTTTCATAGCTAAAATCCCACATTATATCATCATGACTTAGAAAACATGGGTTATGCATGGGTTCCTAGGGATTCATCTTAAAAACATGGAATTATCTCGATTCATGCATAGTAACTCATAAAGCAATCAATTGAATCAACATTGAAAGCAACCCATGATATGGAAGAAAACCATAGCTTCAATTGGAGATTTCTAACTTCAAAATTGGAGAATTTAGGAGTTCTATGGAGGAAAGAGCTCCATAGATGAAGATTATCATACCTTGATGCCAAGAGCTTACAATCAATGGTGAAATTGGAGACTTGACTTGAAACCCTAGTCTTCTTCTTCGAGCTTCTAGAGAGAAAATATTTGGAAAGATGAACTTGTTCTTCTTTTAGGAATTTAATATAATGAATTCAATTGGGGAGTATTGGGGTTAAATACACTTATATAGGGTCTCTGATAGAAGGTAAAACAACATAGTATTGGGTTAGAATAATTAGGGAAAAGACCCAAATTAAAAGCCCTTAAAAAATAACTTTCGACCTCACCAATGACCAGACCTACGGTACGTTGGTCAGACCACGGACCGTCTTGGTTGGTCGTGGGTGAGATCAAAGACCACTGATTTTTAGACTCCCAACGACAGACCCATGTACGGTTCGTGAGTCCATCTACGGTCCATACATCTCAGTTGTGGGTCTCAACTTTTGACTCTGAAATTTTTCTAAGTCTGGGACTCACCTATGAGACCCACCTACGACTCGTGGATAGGACAACGGGCCGTCCTGGTGAACCATAAAAAATTACTAGGAGTAGACATTTCAACTCAACTTGGACTTGCCAATGACGGGGCAACCTACGGCCTGTGCTCCCACCAATTGACCTTCGGTAGTGTTGCTTCCAAATGCACATGCAAGTGTATGTGGCCGCGCAAGTAATATAGTGGCCCTAAAAGAGCCGGATTATCGAACCCAAAAGACTTGTCAATTAACTATTTACTTAATTATATTAATTCTAATTATTTATTTAAGCGTACTAAAAGAATTTACCTTAGTAGAATGCAATAATAAAAGATGTATACTAATGGTTGGGAAAATTTCAGGGATGTAGCTTACTAAGAATTCATGTAAATTATCTCAATTAATGGATGTCAATCAAATATTGAATCACTGATTACATGGTTAATTGTATGATCATGGTCTCCCGACCTCTAATCGCCTATGGTAATTGGCAGCCTAACTACATCGTTGAGCGGGGATAAACTGAACCAATTGCCGAGCATTACACTTTCATTCTGTCTATTAACCAAACAAGGTTTCTAGGTATATCCCTATCCTAGATACAAATCAATCCTTAACCAAGAGAAGATCATGCTCCTTTTGTCCCACATTCTATCCTCTTATTCCTCTCTCGAGTTCAATTTGGACAATACATTTATTTCAATGGTGACCAATCAAGAAATACTAAAGCAAGAACAAAAGAGAGATTCATACGATAATCAAAATCAATAAAATACAATCATCTTGTAGCTGCAGCCCTAGAAAATGGTCTTTAGCTACTAATCTCTAAGAGAAGAAGAAAAGAACCCTAAAAAGTATCTTCAAATCTCGTTTTCAATATTTATCCCTTTGAACTATTTATAGAAATAGAAAATCCTAAATAAAATAACTGAGTCTAAAATAAATTAGAAATCCAAAACCAATAAGGAATGGAATTCCACGTGAACCTTGATGCGCCGCCTCAAAGACCGTGTCTTCAAATGTTGACACGTGGTCATGTACTATTTCAATTCAACTTCTTCTGCACTTCTCATATATTAACCTTATATTATTATATTCAATTTAATTCATTAAGATGTTTGCTTGATTTCCTTCTTTAACCCCTCATATTTAATTTTGTTAGCTTTAAATTTCTCCATCTTCACATTAATTTACAAATAAAATATACTTTTAAGCACAATTCATAAATCCATGTTAAAAAGGACAAATATAAATAATAAATGTGAGACAAATAATGATTAAAATTATGTATTTTGGCCTCACATCAAGTGACTCCGTCTGTGCCGGCACCAGACTTTTGGAAAAACTGAAAATTTTCTTTCCTTTCAAATCCAAGGTGTTACTGTATATAAGTATATTAATGACTCATATTTATGCTATTTCATATGCATGTCCCAGATTATCACATTTTCATGATTTTAGATGTTTTCAAATAAAGTGTCTTTTTAGTTATTATCATAAATTTTTAGTTTTAAATCATGATGAATGAGCTACTCAGTTGAGAGTTTAACTTAGCACCGAGCGGATTTAGCAATAAAAGATTCTGATTAGCATCCGTGAACCTTTAGTAGCAATTCCTAAGTCCTAGACTACGTGCCACCGTAGGTTTTCATATAGCCCAAGATGACACATCAGTTTAGTGGATTCACGTAGTTATCAAATCCCTTACCTTGGCAAGTATTAGACACTCTCTTTTGGGTGTGGGCATCGTACACTCAACTCCATACAGTAGATCACATGATTTATGTTAGTTATTAGTATCTCTTATAGTTAGACTTTCAGTTATTGCATGACCATGTACTTATGTATGTTAGTTTAGTATATCTCAGTCTCATGTTGTTTAACTTGGTATTTGCATCATCATGTTTTATGGATTCAACATGTACAATTATCACGTTTATCATGCATTATCCTACATTCAAAGTATTGACTATATACTTTTTGCCTATATTATTTGATAATATTAGGTTCTGACGCTCAATATCTAGCTCGCAGTTAGTACTATCTCTAATCAGCTTGTAGTAGTGTTTGGTAAGTCTTTATCTTTTCGAGGACAATCCTTATGTTTCTTTCAGTCATTTACTTGCAGTATCAGACACTTTGAGTTCGCTATGTTTGTCCTAGCAACTCATATAATAGAGACTTTCAGATAGTTAGTTTAGATTCCGTTTATGTTTTAACCATATATTTATCTAGTTGATTTTGATAGACTATTCAAACTCTATTTCCACATTCAGTAATTTTGGTCTTAGTAAGTGAATCTTAGGGTCATGCCAGACCATGAATTTAACTTGGAGTCACTTGTGGCTCTAAGCACCATGTCGCAATTAGGGAATAGTCATGGATTGTGACACTTCCTAACCCTAATCTAACTCTAAGACCTAAACCTAGATCCAACCGCCGAATCAATACTCAAATTAAGATCCGACCCCGATATTCAATCTGATGTCCGACCCAAACACTCGGTCCCAAGTTCCAAGACGGGACCCAACCATGACTTTTGAACCAGGACCTGAGTCTGACCCATGATCGGACTTCCAAACTCAGGACCTGACCTCTACACTCGACCCAGAAACCGACTTTCGAACCCCTTGATATGAACCCGAGACCCAAACCGAGACTTTTGAACAAACAAAAATATTAATTTGTTTTTTTAAACATAAATTTATTTTTTATTATCCCCTACCCCGACCCCTAACTGCCCCCCCCCCCATGGACCCACCCCTACTCCAAAAAAAAATGTAAAAAAGAAATTAATTTGTTTTTTTTTAAAACAAAATTCTTTAATTGTTTATAATTTTTTTTATCACCCCACCCCCTACCAGTGCCCCTCCCCCCACCTTACAGCCCCCTCCTAAAAAAATTTCCTTACCCCTTGCACCCCCCACCCCACGCACCAACACTCCAAAATAATATTAATGCCAATTTTTATTTTTATTTTTTATGAATGAGTCTCTTTGATCTATTTAACCCATTAACTTATCCACTTTTAAATGGGTAAATATGAGTTTTATTCATTTTATACCCATTTTAAATGGATTGGATACCCAACCAATTTAAGATGCATTAATTTGAACATATACCCATATAAATTACCTATTTTGCCATCCTTACTTGGGAGTGACTCAATCTGTTGTAGAAAATCAAATAATAAAAATCTCATTTTCTCAGTGCTGCTTCCGTCCATAAAACTTTCATGATTCATTAAAAGATCATGCAATTCATTAAACTCTATGTGCTGCCCATGAACATCTGCGAGAAAAGCTCTAATGAAAATGAGCACTTTCAATCAGATATAAAGTGCTTTAGAAGATTCATCAAGCTTCCCGCATACTCAAGAAGATTAGTCACCCTTTTGTTGTTTCTATCCACTACATTCTCATAATATAAACAAACATCATCTTCAACCTCAATTTCAATATAGTTCCATATTCTATCAATAGATAATTCTACTTCTTGCATCCACTTCATTGAACTAGAGGATCAAAAATATATTTTACTAAGAGAAACAAACCATAGTAAAATAAATTAAACCTCATTTGAAACCATGTTGTGGTTGTCTGAGGATAGTACCTCTTTGGCAAGCTGAAATAAGAGTCAACGACCTCGAGGTGAAAAGGAAGAAAGTTCAACAGATTTATCATAGGATAGAGTCCCAAGGTAAGAGTACAAAAAAATATGGTTTCCTATTATGGATGCATCACTTTGCAACACGACTTCCACAGATGTTTATCAACTTTTTATCAAACCACCTGAACAGAGTGCTTCAGTGTAATAAAAAAGAAACTTATGTACATTGGACATTTTCTTGTAGATATTGTACAATATGCATCAAGGAATCAAAGACCTCACAAAGTATGTATGTTTCTTCTCTGATATCAAGCAATTGTTGAAGTTTTTTGAGGCAGAGGTCAAAATGATTATTCTTAAAGCTCCAAATTTGTCAAGTTATAGCTTTCCCAAGACAAATGGATTAGGAATACTCAATTGTTTCTTAGGAAACTTGGAGGAGCTTTTGTTAACTTGAACATCACATTGGATTATTCAAGAAAGGCATATTGCGTCTGAGAGATCATTTCACAGAAAATAGTGATGTACTTGATGAAATTCATTTTCTTGCATTTGGAGTTACTGAAATGGCATACATGGCAGAATTTGTAATTGATTCTTGCTTGGCCAGTTCTCATCCACTTCATTACAAGGTTCTTTAGATTTCTAAATTTGTTAATCATATGAAGCTTGTAAATAAAAAAATTGTTAGTAAGACTTGTAAAAGAAAGAAGATAGATGTGACAGTGCACAAAGTTGCAAACACCACTATGAATCTTATGCCATCCTTATTAGCTAATACTTCAAGAGAAAATAAAGAAATGGAGGGTTTTCAGGAGGCAATGGACAAAATAAAGAAGCAACTACTTGACGGATCACTATTATCTCCATAGTCGGTGTATCTGGAATTGAGAAGACCACTTTTGCGGAGAAGATTTATAATGATCTTATAGCTACCCTCACTTTGATGTTCACACAAAGTGTCATGCGACTCAAGTATATTCATGGAAAGAGTTGCTTACCATCTTGATTGATGTTATCACACTGAAACAAACGATAGTGCATTAGGTAATGAGCTGCTTCAAGTTTTGTTAACCAAGAGATTCATAATTCTCACTGATGATGTGTGGGACAATTTACATATGTGCTTTAAAGATGCTCAAAATGGGGTAAAATTATTCTAATAATCCGGCTGAATGATGTTGCATTTATGCTAAATGTGAGAGTGAACCCCCATCATCTTTGTTTATTCAGAGATGATGAGAGTTAGACATTATTACAAGAAAAGGTGTTTTAAGGGGAGAGTTGTCTACCTGAGCTTAGAGATGTTAGTTGCTGGTGTTGTGGCTTGTGAGAGAGTAAAAGAAGAATGAATATGTATGGGAAGAAGTAGAAGAGACTCTAGGTTCGCAGAACATTGGCAACATTTGCTCTTCATAGTTCAATGTGACAGATCTGGATAACTTGTTATGACCACGTGATATCTCCTTCATCTTTGAAAGCTTCAAACTTGTTAAAGTGTTGGATTTGGAATCCTTCAACATTGGAGGTACTTAGATGTTACAACAGATGCAGATTCAATTCCTTCATTTATAGCTAAGCCTTGGAATCTTGAAACTTTTGTGGTAAGAGGATTGAGAGGAGAAGTGATATTACCTTCTTCTACTCTAAAGATGATAACATTGAGGCATTTACTTGTAAAGAATCGTGCTTCATTTAGTTTGCAAGAAATCTTGCGTGAATCATTTTCTAACTCTCAATTAAATTATTTGAAAACCTTTTCCATTCCGCGTGTCTCCTATGGTGAAGATGCAAAGATGATCTTGACAAAAAGTTCGAATTTGAGAAAATTAAGTTGTATATTTTGGGGACATTTAGTTATACAGAGACAATGAAGGGAATGTTTGTTCGTCTTTCTAGAATATAGAGATTTTCTAAGTCTGCTTGAATATCCCTGAAGTTGGTTTCCAACAGCAATCCAGTTCAACTTCCACACAAGTTCAATTTCCCCTCAAAACTAAGGGAATTGGCTTTGTCCAAGATTTGTTTATGTCCAAAAAATTTATCGTTCTAGAATTACCTAACTTGGAGATTCTAACGTCCTTCCAGAGCCTTCTTAGGGAATCAATGGGAAGTGAATGATTCAGAGTTTCCTGAATTCACATACTTAAATTTGGACAACATCAACATTTTATAGTTGTCTGTCTCCGATGATGTTTTTCTTAAGCTTGAACATTTGGTTTTAACGAAGTCTAAGTAGCTTGAGGAAATTCCTTCTCGTTTTGATGATGTCGTAACTCTAAAAAGCATTGAATTAAACATGTGTGACTGGTTTGTTGTCAATTCAGCCTTGGAAATTCAAACTACGCAACATGAAAACCTGGAAAATGATGCATTCACAATTATAATATAGTCTCAAAGCAATACACTTTTGTTGTATTCATCTAATTATATTTGATTCTGTTGGTTACCTTCTTATACACCTAAAGAGGTTATATGCTATAACCTTGACTCTATGTGCTAAAAGCTGAACTTTTGATGATGAGTAAAACAAGTCATCAAACTTTGAGAAAAAAAGGTTCATTTATGTCATCTGTTAAAAGTTGGGTCATCTATGTCATTGCCATTCAACAAAGTGTCCATTTATGTCATTATTTTCAACGGAAAATATAGATGATTTTGCAATACCATATTTTCCACATGACCTCTTATTAGAGGTCCATGCCATCACTACAAAAAAATGCTCAATTTATGGGGGTTATTTTATCAATTTATGGCGGTTTTGGGATCCCACAAATTAAATTGTGGCGATTTCTAAAAAAGCTACAATTACCCTTGCCACGAGCATATTTGCAGCGGTTTTAGTAAACCTCCACGACGCTCCCCGCAAAATGACTTTTAATTTGAGGAGGTTTTTCAGTATCATTTTGTGACAGTTTAGAACCTTCACAGTATGATCTCAATATTTTAAAAATTAAATTTGTGTGGATTTAAATTTTTCATGACATGAGATTAATATTTAAATATATAATTTGATTTATGGAATCTTACAAATTTATTATTATTATTATTATATTATTATTATTTTAACAATAAATGTGGAATTTGATTTTCATCAGGTCTTCAAAAGAATGAATAATTTTTGTAAATAACACATTTAAAGCAAATCAAATTTCATTAAATAAATTTGTATTAATAAGTTTCACAAATTCAAATTATATCAAATTAAAATAATCCAAACTTTTTTATAACAACTTCAACATTACAATTTTAAATCCTTTAAAATCTACATCAAAATAAATATCAAAATATTCTATAGCATGCATTTATTTGGTGATTTAAGTTGTTGTCATCCAATATTTTTATCCAAAGTGAAATAAGCTCAATATCTGCATCTGAAACAATGAAAACATTATACATAATTAGATAAACATATATTGATACATATATCTTCGTACATGATAAAAAAATCAATTCATTTCAAACATAAATTCATGATAAAAAATCAATTCATTTCATACATAAATTCATATAAAGTTTTGATTTGACAAAAAATTAAAAGATTATGTATTTGATGTTCTCTCTTATACCATAATAATCATAATAACCATAATAATAACAATAATAACCATGATAACCATAAACAACAACAACAACAACAAAAACAACAACAACAACAACACAACAACAAAACAACAACAACAACAACAACAACAACAACAACCACAACAATAAGAATAACCACAACAACAACAACAACAACAATAATAATAATAATAATAATAATAATAATAATAATAATAATAATAATGACTTCATGACTATTCCTATGTAAGCACAAACTAAATTTATATTTTTCAAAATCATGTAAAGATGCCCATTCTATTTAACATGTTGGTTCAAATATTTCTAACTTTTGATAATTTACAAGTTAGACTTTCTTCTTTGACCTTATTTTGTTTTTTCATTTACCAAAAAAATAATTATAACTTCAACAATTTTCCATATTGAATAAGTTATATTGATATCGATCACAATCTAATATGCAAAATCGTCCTTTAATTTGTAATAGTCAAATCCAATCAAGAGTAAAATGATAACATCATCCTTAACTAAACAAAAATAAAATTGAGGCTTACCATAAATCAATTAAAGATTGGGTATGAATTACTATACGATGTGGTGAGAATTTAAACAAATCCCGCAATATGTAAAATTATTGATACATTAAATTTTATCAACTTGCAAAATAAAAACTGCCTATAAATTAAATAATAATATAAATTCTAAATTCTAATATGAATCATCAAACTCACCTAACAAAGAATTACCTTTATACTCAAATAGTTATTTACCATTTGTTTCATTTTGCAATGCCTACATCAAAAAAAGAAGAAGTAATTACCAAATTCACACACACAAAAATGAAATAAAAAATAAAGTAAAGAAGAGTGAGAGAGGCAAAGGGATTAAGGAGAGGAGAGGGAGTTACAGAAAAAGAAATGGGTTAAGGGGAAAGGAAATGGGATGTGTGTGTGCGTGTTTTAGTAGGAATGGGTGGGAAGGAGGGGTAGTTATTTCATTTTGATTGGATTTGAAAGGTTTTTAGGGGGAAATTAATTATATTTTTAAGCTTTTTAAATATTTTGGAGGGAGAGATATTAAGTTTTGGTTGAGTTGGGTCAAAATAAAAGATAAAAAGATTTTTTTTATTACATAGAACAAGCTTTTATTTTTAAATTTTTATTAATTTGTAATGACTATTGATTAAAATGTTTCACCTTAAAAAATCAACAAGTACTATAAAAGCTTAAATAAACTTAAAAAAATCAAACAAAATAAATATAAAAGCAAATGACTATTTATTTGACACTTGAGTTTTATATATATATATATATATATATATATATAACTTGATAATTATAAAATTTAAAATTTTGTGTTATGATAACCAAAATCACTAAATAATACAAAGTAAAGTATAACCATATTAGATAAAATGTTGAAGTAAAATTACATCTACAAAGTAAAAAAAAATATTCAAAAAATATTTTAATAGATAAAAGAAATAGAGGATCAAAAAATTACAATCAAGTTAAAATGAAGAAGGAAAAGGGTGTGAATATATGATGAAATTAACTTTCAATATCAAATGTACTGTATTATATAATTTGAAAAAAGATTAAAATAAAATAAATAAGTAACGAATTTAACAAATTTTTGAGAGTCGATAATCGCCACAAATAATATTAAATTGTGATGATTTTCTAACCTCCTTAATAAAACCATCACAAAAAGTTTTATATTGTGGGGGTCAAAAGAAAATGTCACAAAATGAATTATACGTGGGATTTCTAAAAACTTCCACAAATTAACTGCTACAAATTAAGCATTTTTTTGTAGTGGCGTGTTTAATTTTGCAAGTACCTTTGAGTTTAAGAATTTTCAAGAGGAACCACATGAAATGAAGAATAAANAAAAAAAAAATATTCAAAATATATTTTAATAGATAAAAGAAATAGAGGATCAAAAAATTACAATCAAGTTAAAATGAAGAAGAAAAAGGGTGTGAATATATGATGAAATTAACTTTCAATATCAAATGTATTGTATTATATAATTTGAAAAAAGATTAAAATAAAATAAATAAGTAACGAATTTAACAAATTTTTGGGGGTCGATAATCGCCACAAATAATATTAAATTGTGGTGATTTTCTAACCTCCTTAATAAAACCACCACAAAAAGTTTTATATTGTGAGGGTCAAAAGAAAATGTCACAAAATGAATTATACGTGGGATTTCTAAAAACTCCCACAAATTAACTGCTACAAAGTAAGCATTTATTAAACCATCCCATCCTTTTACCCATTTGAGTAATCCGGGTATTAATTTCGAATGGGTTAAATGGCAGACTGGTTTAAATTTTGTGATATGGACCTCTAATAAGAGGGGACATGGAAAAAAGAGTATTGAAAAATCATATATATATTGATAAATATAATAGAATAAATAGACACTTTGTTGAACGACAATGACAAAGATGAACTTGAATTTTGAAAGACGATATAGATGAGCCTTTTCCAAAGTTTGGTGGTATATTTGAAACTTTCCCTATATTACAACCCACAGAAGTTCTAAGTTATAACATTTGAAATTTAATTTAATTATAGTGTATATTCTACTTGATTTGAAATATTTTGTTGAGTTATGTTCTATAACTTCTTTACTTGATTTTAAATATAATTATATATATCATTGAGTTATGGTGTATAACTACTTTACTTGGTTGAAATATATTTCAATCTTTCTTAGATTAATAAAGTTATTTTTTATTCGTATTATAGTTATTTTATTTATCTTATTTTCCTTTATATTTGTGGGTGTTCTGGAACTTTGTTTTAATTTTTTTTTTGAGGCATGTTGGGACGTTTTATTCAATGTTAATCAATCTATATATCGATCTAGCCAATCGACCCAAAAAATCAACAAAAATGAAACAAATTTAAAAACAAGGAGCCCAGCCCATACTGAACCCTATATGTATAATAAGAAAAGTAACCTAACAACATCTGCGTCTTTCTCATTTTCCTTTTTCAAACTTATCTTTGAGATGTTTCCTTCCGGCATCCACTGAAACCTCACACTTTGCCACCTCCTTTTCTGGATCTATTTCTGTCTTGTACCTCTCATTCTCCGTCTTCTGCAGCTCTCACAAGAGAATTCACTAGAAAGAGGTAATCTTTGTTCCTTCCTTTTCCTTCTTTTCTTTCTCATTCCTTGCCATTATTTGACCTTCCTCTGCCTTTGATTAGGGAGTAATGTGTTGTCCACCGATACTTGGAGTTCATGGAGGTTGCCGTCAGGAATTCACAATGCAACCACAGGTTCGTCTTCCTCCTTTTTGTTTATGCCTCTTACTTCATTTAGATCTGACCATCTTTATAGTGTGTGAACTAATTTTGTGCTTCATGCCCATTTTTGCTTGGATTCCATGTTGACCTCCATGCTTGAATGTTAAAGATGACGTTGTACCCCTAATATTTTGGTGAAAGTTTTTGTGTGCTAATATTGATTAGCAAAAACTTTGTTAAAGCATGTAATGATCCCCCTCTAAGGGAATGTTCTTTTCTATATGTGTCTGCTGCTTCCCTTCCTTTCTTGTTTATATCCTTGCTTCTAGATCCTCACGTGGCTTAATTTTCATAGTTTTTATCCTGATATTTGGAATATGTGCTTTGTTAGCATTAATGATGTATTTATCTATTGTTGGGAACTCTATAAAATTTCTGAATCTTTCATGCCTATATGATTAATAGCTAAATTTGTTTTAACTATTTAATAAGTTGATAAAAATATACCCCCAATCTTTTAAATTGATTGATTTTCCTTACTCTTTTTCCACTTGTCATCTTTAGGTTATCTTTGAAAGTGACTAACAACCCAAAATTTTGGACGGTATGATATCCCAAATTTAAACAGATCTATGTCACAAGAGAGATCAAATCAAGTAATCTAGATCTATAAATTCATACTATGTATGAGATTAAATGGTATAACTTTTCCCATTCCAATATTTTAAATATATTTTGATACGATATTTGAATTTATTAAAATGATCATTTTCCCATAAAATCCTTAGAACTCACTGTAGAACTTGTAAAAAAAATACCATGAGATAAAACAAGAGAAGAAAATGATGTTTGAATCATAAACTTTAACTAATAATTAAAAGAAAATAAAAAGTGCCTCTACATATACAAGAAAGAGTAATAATTTACGCACAATGTTAAGTCATACAAAGCTATACACTTCAGATAACAATCTATTTCAACACGAACCTATATAAAAATAAAAATAAAAATGTTAGAACATGTGTATCAAGGTACACCTAAATAAGGAAACACAAAATAGTTTTTTTAGGACATATGTATTAATATATTATGGAGAAATTTTATTCATTCAAAAGATCATTAATCCCATAATATATGTAAAACATTGCTATTTTTATTCACTTCATTATAGGTATTACAAATGTACAAAGATGATTTTACATTAGATTGGAGGGTTACTTGTACAAACAAAATGAAGAAATAAAAAGATAAGGGTACTACATTGTTGACCATTTATTAAATTTGGAGATTTCATAGTCCTATAAATATAAGCATATTTGTTCCTCATTTTCACCACATCTCGAGACTCAAATGTGTTTTTTTGAGAAATGGTGAAAAATTGAGGAGCAAATATGCCTTATATTTATAGGACTATGAAATCTCTAAATGAACAAAAAGGGTCAATAAAGCATTATTTTTTCATTTCTTCACTTTGTTTGTATAATTTACCCTCCAATCTAATATAAAAGTCATCTTTGTATATTTTTAAGAACTATAAAAAAGTAAAGAAAAATATGCAATCTCTTACATATATTCTAGGTTGTATGATCTTTGGAATAATGAAATTTCTCTATAATATATTAATACATATGTCCTAACTTTTTTTTATTTTGTGCTTCTTTATTTTAGGTGTATCTTGATATACATGTTCTAACATTTTTATTTTATTTTTATATAGATTCGTGTTGAATTTAAATTTTATTTGAAGTGTATAACTGTAACACTCCAGTTTTGAAAAAGGTAAAAATGAAGATTTTAAGAAGTTGCAATCAGATTTCTCTGTGGAATTCTTCACCCGGTATGTGGGATTTCACTGGTGGTATCCTTTCATCCACTAGATCCGTAGAATTCAGTCAGATTCTTGATTCCTATATCTTGCTTAGACCTAGGGTTTCTAAAACCTTAGATATTGGTTATGATTTAGCTGTTAGAGTATTCCTAATCAGATTATCATGTTTTCATGGAATCGTTTCTTAGTTCTTTGCATGAAACTCAGAACTCTAGTTGTGTAGATTCTCTTAGTTCATGAATTACACATTCTAGGTCAGTTAAACAGATATATATGCTTCAGTTTTCGAATGTCACATTATCAGTATATAATTGTTACATTCTCAGATTTGCATGTCAGTATTTTGAGCTATTCAATATTTTAGTATTTCAGTCATAATGTATCATATACATAATCAGTTGGGAGTAGACTTAGCACCGAGTGTACTAGGGTGTCATCTTACCCTCATAGTCCAAAAACTACGTGCCCCCATAGGTTAAGTCCCCTATGTGGGCATCGGTTTTAGTGATCACATCAGTCATGCCTTTTTACCCCTTGCAAGGTATATCGGGCCCTTCGATGATGTATACATCGGACACCACAGTTAGCTCACGTGGTGGTTATGTCGATTACTAATAGCTCCCACAATCAGACTCAACTGTATTTGACTAGGTTATTCAGTTTCAACATGTCATGTACTTGGTCATCGCATTCAGTTTAGTTCATTTTCAGTATATCTCAGTATCTTTATCATGTTTAGATTATATCATTGCTCAGTATGCTTTGTTCAGTTATACGTTGTTCAACTTTATCCTATCCTTCATGCTCAGTACCTTTCAAGTACTGACGCATACTCTCCGCTACATCTTATCGTGATGTAGGTTCAGGTCCTCAACATCCAGGTCACGTGTAGATTGGTTCTCAATCCATATTCAGCAGTATCAGTGGTGAGTCCTCATTCTTCGAGGATGACAAATATGTTCTTTTACATTCAGTTTTTCCTTTTAGTTTCAATTTTCCTAGAGTTACCTGGGGGCATGTCCCAACATCTCTAGTTATTTCAGACATAGACAGATTCAACTTTAGTAATTTGAGTTATTGCTCAGTATCTTTAACTCTGATTTTAGTATTTATGTATTCAGACTAGTATTGGGTTTTCCCCACCATTTCAATTTATCTCATGTTTTAAGATTCTGCACGGTATCTCTTATTTCAGTAAATGTTTATATTCTTATGATATGCCAAATCAGAGTTAGCTTGGGGTCACTCGTGATCCTAGGTCCCGTGTTTATGTCAAGGGGGTTGCCCTGGGGTGTGACAAACTTGGTATCAGAGCATTAGGTTTAAGAGTCCTAGGATGTCTGCAAAGCCGCACTAAGTATAGTCCCTTTCATGAGTGTGAAGCGCGCCACACCTATGAGGGGGAGGCTAGAAGTGTTTTAGGAAAAACTTCACTTTCTTGTTATTCTTAGCATGCGTGGTTATGATCTCCTTTCTAACTCGATGTTATGTATTTCAGATCATGCCTCATCGTAGAGATTACACAAGGAATGCTAATGCCCACAACGCTAACGGAGTTCCTCCAATCCTAGGCCATGAGGTTTCAAATGTAGAGTTTTGGAATGCCATCCAACTCTTGGCCCAGAGTGTAGCCAACTAGAACAATCAGCAGGTTCCAGTTCCTACGAATGCTAGTGGTGAATTAGTGGCAGTCAGGGTTTGAGATTTTGTTAGGATGAGTCCTCCTGAGGTTTTAGGGTCGCAAGTTGGTGAAAACCCCCAAAACTTCATTGATGAAGTCAAGAAGATCTTTGGAGTGATGGAAGTGACTGGAAATGATAGGGTAGAGTTGGCGTCCTACAAACTCAAGGATGTGGCTCATATATGGTTTACACAGTGGAAGGAAAATAGGGGTAAAAATGCAGCTCCTGTGACTTGGGAGTGTTTTACTAGAGCTTTTCTGTATATGTTCTTCCCAAGAGAGTTGAGGGAGGCTAAGGCGCAGAAATTTATGAATTTGAGACAAAGTTCCATGCCATTCCAAGAGTACGGACTTAAGTTTACCCAACTCTCTAGGTATGGTCCACATATGGTTGCTGATCACAGGGCACAAATGAGTAAGTTCCTATTTGGGGTATCTGACTTGGTGAAGACAGAGTGCAGAAATGTTATTAGAGGATATGAATATCTCTAGGATCATGACTCATGCTTAGAAGGTTGAGGGAGATAAGCAGAAGTATTCAGCTCTAGCACCTTCATCAGCTAGTGCTCCATCCCCCAGGTTTCGATAGGATCAAAAAATTATGGCATCAAGCTCTAAGTCTCAGGGGAGTGTTCAGGTAACAGGACCGACCCGACTTGGCCAAAGTGTGGTAAGAACCATTCGGGCGAGTGTTTTGCAGGCAAGGAATGATGTTTTGGTTGTGGTCAAATTGGTCACAGATTGAGAGATTGCCCTTTTTCTAAGTAGGGACAATGAGGTAACAATAGTAGGGCTTAGTCTATAGCTCCAGCAGCACCAGCAGGTTGCCTAACTCAGCAAGGTGCCTCATCTGGTATAGGTGATGGTCAGCGCCAGAGCAGGTTATATGCTCTCCAGGCTCGCTAGGATCAGGAAGATTCTCCTGATGTGGTTACTGGTATGTTACGAGTCTTTCATTTAGATGTTTATGCTTTGTTAGATCTAGGGGCTACTCTTTCCTTTGTAACTCCATATATAGTAGTGAATTTCAGTGTTAGTCCATAAACTCTCTCAGAATCCTTCTCAATCTCTAATCCAGTTGGTGACCCAGTTATAACTAGACGGGTATACATAAATTGCCTTATCACAGTCTCTCAGAAATTCATCTCAGCAGATCTTGTAGAGTTAGAAATGGTAGACTTTGATATCATTCTAGGCATGGAGTTTTTACATTCATGTTATGCCTCAGTTGATTGTAGAACTAGGATCGTTCGTTTTCAGTTTCCAAGCGAACCAGTCTTAGAATGGAAGGGTAGTAGCTTAGTGCCTATGGGTCGATTCATTTCTTACCTTAAGGCCAGAAAGTTGATCTTTAAAGGGTATCTCTATCACCTAGTTCAGGTTAAGAATTTAAGCTCCGAAACCCCAGCTCTTGAGTCAGTCCCAGTATTAAGTGAGTTTCCCAAACTGTTTCCAAAAGATCTTCACGGAGTTTCTCCCAGAAGGGAAATTGGCTTCAGAATTGATCTCCTTCCAAATATCCAGCCTATTTCTATTCCACCTTATAGATTGGCTCCAACAGAGCTTAAGGAATTGAAAGAGAAGTTGAAAGACCTTTTAGATAAGGGCTTTATCAGATTTAGTATTTCCCCATGGGGTGCTCCAGTGTTGTTCGTGAAAAAGAAAGATGGCACTCACATGATGTGCATTGACTATCGGTAGTTGAACAGAGTTACAATCAAGAATAAGTACCCTAACCCCAGGATTGATGACTTGTTCGACCAACTTCAGGGTGAAAGTCATTTTTCAAAAATAGACCTCAGATCCAATTATCATCAGCTCAGAGTCAGAGATAGTGACATCTCGATAACAACCTTCAGAACTCGGTATGGTCATTATGAATTTGTAGTTATGCTATTTAGACTAACCAATGCTCTTGCAGCTTTCATGGATTTAATGAATATGGTGTTCAAGTAGTATTTGGACTTGTTCGTTATCGTCTTTATTGATGATATCCTCATTTACTCTAAGAATGAGGAAGAACGTGTGACTCATTTGAGGGTGGTTCTCCAAACTTTCAAAGATCGCCAGTAATTCGCTAAGATCAGCAAATGCGAGTTTTGGTTACAATCAGTTGTTTTCCTTGGTCATATAGTGTCTAGCGAAAGGATTCGAGTGGATTATTAAAAAAATAGAGGCAATGAACCAATGGCCCAGACCCACCTCTCTTACAGGTATCAGAAGTTTCTTTGATTTAGTTAGTTATTACAGAAGGCCGGTGTAAAAACCCTTAAAATAAAGTAGGATAAAGTAGAGCCTCACATGGGTTTAATGCATTAATAACTTGTTAAAATAATGAATAATAGCCTTTTCAGTCAGTTTTAAAGAGTTTGTAAGTCAAACGTCAAGGGACGACCAAGACGTTCCGAAACTACTCTTTTACGTGTTGGTGTTTTCTAGTATGTTGTTTGGAGTCTAAAGTCAGTGGAGGTGACCCTAGTGTCTTAATAAATGTTTTTAGGGTCAAAACGTTTGGATACGATGCCCCGGGGGACACCCTAAGGGTCCCCGGGGAGGACCCCATCCTTGGCCAAGCAAGCTGCCAAGGCAGCTTGAAGTTGTGCTTGGAGGAAGCATGTCCGCGTCGCGGACTATCTTCACCCAGGGCCAAAAGCTTGGTCCGCATCGTGGACATGTCGCAGACTCTACTGTCTCGAATTTAATTTCTAGAAAACTTGTGGGAATACCTCCGCATCGCGAACTTGTTTCCCGATGAAATCTGCAAAAATAAAACTCAAATTTGACTTGTTTAAAAGGTCCAACTAAGTCAGGGGTAGTTTGGGTACTTTGGGGAATTATTATAAACGGTTATTCTACCTATTTTAGGGTATTTTAAGTTGGTTAAAACCCCAAAACCTAAAATTAGACCCCATTCTTCAAATTGACCCTTCCCTCTCAAAATAGATTCTCTCAAAAACTCCATTGAAGACCTTGATGAAGCTCAAGCTAGAAGATGGGTTTTCAACTGATTTCTTCTACAATTTCATGGGCCTTCAATAATTAAGGTATGGTGACTCTTGATTCTTGAATAACCTCTCATTCAAGTAGTTCTATCAAAGATTTTCAAAAGTGATTCAAAGACCAAAATCCCAATTTTCAATCTAAACATGGGTTCCTTGTCAAACAATTTTCTAAATTATTCTATTGATGAATTAATGTGGAATTAATGTTTTTAAAACAATTTTCAAAGGAATTCTTGAAGAACCCATGTCCCAAAATTCTCGAAAATTGGCCTATGATGTGGGTCTTTGTGAATATGATCTCTATTGGTGAAATTATGATTAGATTAGATTGTATTGATGTTTCTTATGATTATCTATACTTATTCATGTTGAATTGTTGGAATATTGATGAGTTGAGGATTATGGCCTTATGGGAAAAGTTACGGGTTGATCCCTTTGTTTATGGAATTTTACTTAGACTATGTTTATGATATTGAATTACATTATTGATTCCTATTGCTAGCTATGTCAATTGAATATGAATTGTTGAGGATTGATCCATGGTGATCATGGCTTGGATAATTGGTAAGTTGACCTACCTTCTAGTCTATAGTATGAGAATTGATGTTGTGTGGTTTGATCCACTTATGGTGGAGGTGTTCACTTCTTGTCTATCTATGCATGTTGAGATCATGTCCTTGAAGGCAATAAATGTGAAGTGAATTGATGACTATAATACATATGTTTATGAAGTTATGTATGAAATCCTCAATGCTAGCATGATGTTTACAGTGTGTTGATGATGAGGAGTATAATATGAATGATAATGTTAGGGATAAGGTGTGGTCTACATGATTGATTATGTTAGGTACTATTGTGGAATGACCCCTACCTATATGACCCCTATATGAATGTTTGATCATATACATGTTAGGAATACCTATTCAATGTTGACTATGTCCTTGTCTCCTATGATGAAGTGTGGGTGTGTGGTCTAGAATCCCTAAGGGCTTTATATGTGAATTGCTCATGAATTCGGGACATTGTGAATGTGTTGTGATCCCTTTAAGGGAAGAACACTCAATATCAATGTTTTTGCTAATATGTCACTATGAGGACCAATATGTGCACACACACTCTATATGTATAGCTATGAATATGATATGTTATGGTGTCTATTGAAAGGTGAACTCTTATATGCACCCTTACATCTTATTATGCATGCAAAGTGTACGATTAGCAAGGTATGAATATGTGTTGTATAAAGGTGTTTATGTGAAAGGCTTTCTCACATATGTACACACACATGAATGAATGAGTAAGGTTTATGATAATCTAGTGAAAGTGAATCTCTTGAAAGGGTTCCTCAATTGTATTTTAAACTAGACTATATTATGAATATGGTATGATTATGTGAAAGGTCATTCTCACATAATGTAGGTTCTATGATGAAAGTTCATTCTCATCTTAGAAACCTTTGAGCTATATGATATGAGGGATTAAGTCCCTAAAGCCTATTTTATGAACTAATGTTAAATAAAGGCTTAAAGATGTTTAAAAAGGGAGTTGGAGCTCAGCACCGAGTGAACATGAAAAATGAGAGTGGGGGCTTCACGTTTAGCTAGTCCGGCTTCCCACAAGAGAACCTTCACGTTTAGCAAGTCCGGGTTCCCAACATAGATGTTGTCTAATGAGATAAAAACCTCCACGCTTAGTAAGTCAAGGTTTTCTAGTAGCAATCTCCTTGTTCCATAACTGCGTGCCCCCGTCGGTATTAGCTTAGTGGATCCACTAGATAGTTATTATGTATGTAGGTCCTACTTTTGCAAGTAGTACCCTCTCTTTTCGGTGTGGGAGTAGAACACTGGATTTCATGTAGCTCACATGATCTATGTCGGTTATGGCAATGTCTCTCGAAAGTTAAGAAATGAACTAAGATAAGAATATGAACTCTAGTCATTATTTCTTGAAGAGTTACTTTGTATAGGTAGGAGTATGGACCCTACTTATGCATTGCACAAGTGGACTCTAAGGGAGGTTATGATTAGGCTCTTTATGTAATGAAGACTATGGTCTATGTATGTTAATATGAAAACATGTTAAGGTTGATTTTACTTATGTCGAGACATGAAGTATGATTATGCATGTGAATTACACTTATGACTTCTTAATGGGTTTGCTTAGTATATGTGGGAACTCCATGTGTACATTGCACAAGTGAGCTTGGGAAGGGGTTGTGAGGGTGGTTTACCTATGATATGAACTAAATGGGTTATGACTAATGATGTACTAAAGGAATGAGTCCTTATATGATGTTATAAAATATGTTGGTTTTATGGCTAATGTTAAATGAAGATGTTATGACTTGTTGAAGACGATGTGTCTAGTCTATGGTGTCTTCCTAGGAACACTTGGTGTGAGTAGTATTATGGGATGCTACTTGCACATTGCACTAGTATGACTTGGGGGTTGTCTTAGGTGATGGTTCCTATGTGAAGACTATGTCTTATGATGTGCTTATGACTCTATGAATATATGTGGTTGGATTGATGAAGGCTATATGTAAGTTAACCTTTGGTAACCTTAAGGCAATACATTGCACCAAGTATTCCCTAAGGGTTGCTTGAGGAAAGGAGTTAAGATAAAGAGGAAGGTAATGTATTGTATGCATTGACTTGGGGGTTGTCTTAGGGGATGCTACTTGCACATTGCACTAGTATGACTTGGGGGTTGTCTTAGGTGATGGTTCCTATGTGAAGACTATGTATTATGATGTGCTTATGACTCTATGAATATATGTGGTTGGATTGATGAAGGCTATATGTAAGTTAACCTTTGGTAACCTTAAGGCAATACATTGCACCAAGTATTCCCTAAGGGTTGCTTGAGGAAAGGAGTTAAGATAAAGAGGAAGGTAATGTATTGTATGCATTGACTTGGGGGTTGTCTTAGGGGATGCTACTTGCACATTGCACTAGTATGACTTGGGGGTTGTCTTAGGTGATGGTTCCTATGTGAAGACTATGTATTATGATGTGCTTATGACTCTATGAATATATGTGGTTGGATTGATGAAGGCTATATGTAAGTTAACCTTTGGTAACCTTAAGGCAATACATTGCACCAAGTATTCCCTAAGGGTTGCTTGAGGAAAGGAGTTAAGATAAAGAGGAAGGTAATGTATTGTATGCATTGACTTGGGGGTTGTCTTAGGGGATGCTACTTGCACATTGCACTAGTATGACTTGGGGGTTGTCTTAGGTGATGGTTCCTATGTGAAGACTATGTATTATGATGTGCTTATGACTCTATGAATATATGTGGTTGGATTGATGAAGGCTATATGTAAGTTAACCTTTGGTAACCTTAAGGCAATACATTGCACCAAGTATTCCCTAAGGGTTGCTTGAGGAAAGGAGTTAAGATAAAGAGGAAGGTAATGTATTGTATGCATTGAATGTGCCTAAAATGTTATAAGTGGCCCTACGTGCTATTATGAATGGTTTTTGTGTGTATGATGATGTACGTGGTTTATATTGTGCCTTTTGTACTAAATGTTCATGAAGTTTCTCTAAAAAGGCATGATGCATAGTTTCCAACTAAATGTCCTTTTAAGAACATGTTTTGCATGATTATCATACTTAGTTCATTCTTGTACTAACACCATTCTTCTTCATCTTTTTACACCAAAGTGTAGGTGATAGTGACTAAAGGGTCTTTCCTAGAAATGATGAGCTTGACTTACTATTCCCAAGTTCGGGTGTGTCCTTAAAGATTCAAGGACCTTTATGTTAAAGAGTTTCCTTAAGTTCTATGTACTAGATAGTAATTTCTTTTGTATTGTAAGGGTTGTGTCTCTCTTGTGTTGTAGTCATGTTTTAAGATGGCTACCTTGAGACGTAGTACTCCAATTTTTGTATTAAAGGTTTAATGATGTGACTTTTATGTCTGGTGTTATATTATGAAAAAGTTTTAAATTTTTCGCTATTTTTCTATGATAAATGCTATGACAAATGTTAAGGGCTTGTATAAGACCTCCGAGAGGTCGAATACGCCGATAACAATTAGGGGGTGCTCTCGGGTCGTTACAGCCGGTGGAAGGATTTTCATCCATAGCTTATCCATTGACTAATTTTACTCAGAGAAAGGTTAAGTTTCAATGGTCAGATGAGTGTGATAAGAGCTTCTCAAAATTGAAAACTAGGTTGACTACAACTCTTGTTTTGACTCTACCAGAGGGTTCAAACGGCTATGTGATCTGTCGTGATGCATCCAGAGTCGACCTGGGTTGTGTGTTGATGCAACGAGGTAAGGTTATAGCTTATGCTTCTAGACAACTTAAGGTACATGAGAAGAACTATCCGACTCATAACCTTGAGCTTGCAGCCGTAGTATTTGCCTTAAAGGTTTGGAGACATTACTTGTATGGTGTTCACATAGATGTGTTCACAGAACATAAGAGCCTTCAATATGTGTTCACCCAAAAAGAGTTAAATTTTCTCCAGAAGATATGGCTTGAATTCCTTAAGGACTATGACATGGATGTGCTTTACCATCATGGTAAGGCCAATGTAGTAACTGATGCTCTTAGCAGACTATCTATAGGTAGTGTAGCACATGCTGAGGAAGAGAGGAAGGAATTAGCAAAAGATGTTCACCGGCTTGCTCGCTTAGGAGTTTGCCTTATGAACATATCAGATGATGGTGTGATAGTTCAAAATGGGTCAGAATCTTCATTGGTTACGGAGGTTAAGGAAAAAAGGACAGTGATCCTATATTGCTTCAATTGAAGGGTACAGTTCATCAAGAGAAAGTTGAGGTTTTCTCCTAAGGGGGAGATGGTGTGCTTTGCTGCCAGGGTCATTTATGTGTTCCTAAGGTGGGTGAGTTGAGAAAGCAGATCCTTATAGAAGCCCATAAATCCATGTATTCTATTTATTTAGGTGCCACCAAGATGTACTGTGATCTGTGGGAAGTCTTTTGGTGGAATGGTATGAAGAGGGATATAGCAGATTTTGTGGCTAAGTGCCCAAATTGTTAACAGGTGAAGGTATAACATCAGAAACCAGGAGGTATGACTCAAGAGATTTACATTCCTACATGAAAGTAGGAAGTGATAAACATGGATTTCATTACGGGTTTACCTCGTACTCACAAACAACATGATTCCATTTGGGTAATAGTTGACAAAGTTACTAAGTCCGTTCATTTCTTGGTTGTCAAGACTACAGATTCAGTGGAGGACTACACTAAACTCTACATTAATGAGATAGTCAGATTGCATGGGGTTCCTTTGTCTATTATCTAAGATAGAGGCCCTCAATTTACCTCTCATTTCTGCAAGTTATTTTAGAAAGGTCTTGGTACTCAGGTAAATATCAACACAACATTTCATCCACAAATGGATGGTCAGGCAGAGCGTACCATTTAGACTTTAGAGGACATGTTGAGAGCTTGCGTGATCGATTTCAAGGGAAGTTGGGATGATCACCTACCTCTCATAGAGTTTGCCTACAATAATAGCTACCATTCCAGTATTCAAATGTCCCATTATGAAGCATTGTATGGGGGTATATGTAGATCTCCAGTTGGTTGGTTTGAAGTAGGTGAAACAACATTGATTGGGCCAGATTCGGTTCATGAAGCTATGGAAAAAGTTCAGCTCATCAGAGATAGACTTATGATAGCCCAAAGTTGCTAGAAGTCCTATGCAGATGTAAGGAGAAGGGACTTGGAGTTCCAAATCGATGATTGGATTTTTTTCTGAAAGTATCACCTATGAAGGGGGTGATGAGATTTGGCAAGAAAGGGAAGCTCAGTCCTAGATATGTAGGCCCTTACAAGATTTTGAAAAGGGTTGGTAAAGTGGCTTATGAGTTAGAATTGCAAGCAGAACTAGTAGCAGTCCATCCATTCTTTTACATTTCCTTGTTGAAGAAGTGCGTGGGTGATCCAACATCCATAGTACCATTAGAGAGTGTGGCTGGTAAGGATAGTCTCACATATGAAGAGGTGCCCATTGAAATTCTTGATCGTCAGGTTCGAAGGTTGAGAAACAAAGAAGTCTCTTCAAATAAGGTTTTGTGGAGGAGTCGGTCAGTAGATGGAGCTACTTAGGAAGCAGAAGCAGCCATAAAGGTCAAGTATCCTCATCTGTTCCCTTCCGATTACATTCCAGCTTGAGGTAATAGTTCCTCTCCAGTCTTTCAGTTACTCTTGCATAAATTCAGTCTTGGTATCATGTTCCTTTAGTTGTTCCTGCATTTTCAGCGTATTTGCATGTTCTTGGAACTTAGTTTAGTCAGATTTTAGTTTCCAGTACTTAGTGGTAGGAATTGCAGCTCTTTTCCTTCACATTCAGCTAGTTTAGACTTCATTCGAGGACGAATGTTCCCAAGGGGGAGATAATGTAACACCCCAATTTTGAAAAAGGTAAAAATGTAGATTTTCAGAAGTCGCAGGTGCCACCAATAGTGGGGGGGGNGGGGGGGGGGGGACCTACGGACCGTAGGTTGACCCATGGACCGTAGGTGGGGTCTGTGGTTGCCCACCTGCAACTCCCTCCCCAGAACCTCAGAAAATTCAGACAAGGCATGACCCAGGCCGTGGTCCAGGTCCGTGGATCGTGACCCTCAGTCCCAGCCTCTGAATCCAAATGACGGACTGACAGGACGGCCCGTCGGTTTATCCACGGACTATCGGTCAGGACCGTCAATGGCCTCGACAGTTTTTAAGTCAGGGGTCATTTGGTCTTTTCCCCATGCATTGGTCACCTAAACTACATCGTTTAACCCCTAAACTACACCATTTTGGTCAGTTTAAGCCTAGTAACTTAATCAGATCCTACCTTGATCATTTATTCTCAAAAATCAATCGAAAATTAGCACAAAAGGAGAAAATTAGTCAACCAAGCCCTCTCCAAGAACGCAACAGGTTTTCTTCAGTTCCAGCCCCAAAATCAAAAGATTTCTCCATGAAATTCATCACTATGTATGTGGGATTTTTCTGGTGGATTTCTTTCATCCACTAGGTCCCTAGAATTCAGTCAGATTCTTGATTCCTATATCTTTCTTAGACCTAGGGTTTCTAAAACCTTAAATATTGGTTATGATTTAGCTGTTAGAGTATTCCTAATCAGATTATCATGTTTTCGTGGAATTATTGCTTAGTTCTTTACATGAAACTCAGAACCGTAGTCATGTAGATTCTCTTAGTTGATGAATTACACATGCTAGGCAAGTTAAACAGATATACATGCTTCAATTTTTGAATGTTAAATTATCAGTATATAATTGTTACATTCTCAGATTTGCAAGTCAGTATTTTGACCTATTCTGTATTTCAGTCATAATGTATCATATACATATTTAGTTGGGAGTAGGCTTAGCACTGAGTGGACTAGGGTTTCAGTGTACCCTCATAGTCCCAGAACCATGTGACCCCATATGTTAAGTCCCTTATGTGGGCATCAGTTTTAGTGATCATGTCAGTCATGCCTTTATACCCCTAGCAAGGTATATCGTCCGTTCGATGGGGTGTATACATCAGACACCACGATTAGCTTACGTGGTGGTTATGTCGGTTACTAGTAGCTCCCACAATCAGACTTTAGTGCATTTGACTAGGTTATTCAGTTATATATCAGTATTCAATTTCACCATGTCATGTACTTGGTCATTGCATTCAGTTTAGTTCATTTTCAGTAGATCTCACCATCTTTATCATGTTTAGATTATATCATTGCTCAGTATGTTTTGTTCAGTTATATGTTGTTCAACTTTATCCTATCTTGCATGCTCATTACCTTTCAAGTACTAATGCATACTCTGCGCTACATCTTTTCGTGATGTAGGTTCAGGTCCTCAGCATTCAGGTCACGTGTAGATCGGTTCCCGATCCCTATTCAGCAGTATCAGTGGTGAGTCCTCATTCTTCGAGGATGAATGACATATTTTTTTACATTCAGTATTTCCTTTTAGTTTCAATTTGGCTAGAGTTAGCTGGGGGAATGTCCCAACATCCATAGTAAGTTAGAGGCTTATATCAGACATAGACAGATTCAACTTTAGTAATTTGAGTTATAGCTCAGTATCTTTGACTCTGATTTTAGTATTTATGTATTCATACTAGTATTGGGTTTTCCCCACCATTTTAGTTTATCTCATGTTTTAAGCTTCCGCACAATATCTCTTATTTCAGTAAATGTTTGTATGCTTATGATATGCCAGTTCAGGGTTAGCTTGGGGTCACTCGTGATCCTAGGTCTCGTGCTTACGTCAAGGTGGTAGCCTCGGGGTGTGACAATAACTTTGATCTAAAGAAGTAGCTTTACTTTGATCGACATCTACAATTTTTCTTTTTTCATTTAGTATTTCTCTCGCATCACCTTGATACTTTTCACTATCTATAGTACCTTTTAAAACAACTTCAATGGTATCATCATTTTGTTTGTTATTTTGATTTCTTTTCGAGATCAAACGACAACTATCTTCACCATGACCTTGGTGCTTACAATAATTGCAATACAAAGGTAGATTATCATACACAATCTCCTGAAAAACCTCGATCAACTTACCAGATTTTCCATCCACAAACTGCAATCTTATACGATTTGGAAGCTTTTCCATTAGATCAAGTATAACCTTGACCCTAGCTATGCTAGGTCTTGACTTGATTTGAGTAGCTTTATCTATAGCTATTGATTTCCCAACTGTCGACGCTATAGACGACAAAGACTTCTTTCCAAACAAATCTTGAGATAAGTTTGGTAAAGAAATCCAAACCACAGCTAACGTCATTTCCTCCTTAGGATTATATCCAATAGACCATGGAAAAACTCTACATTGGTGCTCCTCTCCATTGTAGAGAAGATAATTAACTGAGCGAGATAAAGCTAGTACATAGTCTTCATATTGATCAAACCTCAACAAAATTTGTCTTGGAGCAAGTAAGCCAATTAAACAATTGCCCTTGGTACCAAGATGTTTCGGTAAAATTGACCTTAATACCTTCAAATCTGGCGCACCATGGGATAATTTAAGCACCACTGCTTGATGCAATTCCTCTTCGATCATAAAGTATTGCCTTTCCTCCATTGAAAACGTGATAGTAGGTTCTCCATGAATTATTTCGATTGATTTTACGATTGTTTTTGAGTTAATTAGGGCAGATTATTTAGGATTTAGAGTATTGAAATTGAAAAGGGTGGCGTATGTGGTGGTTTGGGGTGGTGGGGCGGGCAGGACAACCTCGAAAGGAGGCTGACCAGTGGCCATAGCAGCCATGAGAGCTGCGCAGCTACTGCCTATGTAGGAGCCACCTGAAGAAACCCTATGTTGTTCTCTCTTTGGCAACAATTTTTTTATATCATT
Organism: Solanum stenotomum; assembly: GCF_019186545.1. Taxonomy (NCBI): domain Eukaryota; kingdom Viridiplantae; phylum Streptophyta; class Magnoliopsida; order Solanales; family Solanaceae; genus Solanum; species Solanum stenotomum. The sequence goes on from NC_064287.1 coordinate 36,063,818, forward strand.
TCTAAATAAATTTAACATACTAAATACTCTTCTAAACTTGATACGTTTTATTAAATGCAGACTTAAACTCCATTACTTGGGCTAAAAAAACTTGTGTTACTAAAAAAAGCAAAAGGAGTTTTATATAAATATTTTTACCAAAACAAGTAGTCATAGCATCTAATTAAAAAAAGAAACAAAAAGAAATATGTTGTTGTAAATCTATTATTTTGGCACAACTTTTCTGTTTGGCCATTGTTTTCTAGCCAAGTTTTATGGCTATAAATTTGCAAATTTGCCCCCCCCCCCCCAAAAAAAACAATTGAAATAAATACCCATTACAGCTAAAGAATAAGGGCCCGTTTGACCATGCGATATGGTATCGTGATATGGAATCATGATATGAAATCATGAGATGAAATTGAAGTTTTGTTTGGACATGCGATATGAAATTTTTGTTTTGTATATTTTCTCATAAACATAAAAATCTCATAAGTTTTAAAACTATTAAAATAGCCCCAATTGTTTATTCAATCTTATCAAATAAACAAAAATTTATAAAATCGCATAATAAATTATTACAAAACTATTTGTTCTCCACTTAAGTAATTGTTTCATCTAACTTTAATTTAATTTAAAAAAATTGAACATAAATTGTAGTGTACTAGTCTTTAATATAATTCTCCCACATAGTACGGACAATTTTCTCACGTTGAACTTGCATTTCTCGATTATGTGACTAAGAAGACGAACCAACATTGTTACTTTGAGCCATTTGTTGGTCAATATCATCCACAACTATATTTTCATGCTTATAGACCATAAATATTTCATCAGTACTTTGGTATTCTCACAAATAATTATGTAACACTGCACAAGCTATGACAATTTTCACTTGTGTATCAATATCATAATGGTTCATGCCTTGTTTCAGTATTCTAAATCTATTTTTCCAAGCTCCAAAAGTCTGTTCAATCACATTGCGCAGAGATGAATGCCTATAATTAATCAGTTCTTTGGGATTTTGAGGCTCTCTTTCACTTCCTCGGTAATCTTGCAAATGATAGCGTAGTCCTTTGTATGGAGCTAAAATCCTTTTGTGTTTCGAAAATCAGCATCAACAACATAATATTTATCTACAACAAACATTCTATAAAGAATTACTAAAAGTATATGTGACGTAAATGAGACAGCTTTGTGTAAATAAATAATATTTATTCTAAGGATGTAATTTAAAGTTACCATATGGCGGAAATGGAAATTGTGACGTTGGTTCAACAAGTGCATTCTCAAGTACTTTACTATCACGTGCAGCAACTTCCCAATCAGCAGCAACAAAGGTAAATCGCATATCAAAATCACAAGCGCATAAGACATTTTATGATGTTTCTTCCTTTGCTATTACGATATGCTTGTTGCACCGCTTTAGGAACCTTCCCTTCTATATATGTTCCATCAATCGCACCAACACAATCCTATCAAATAAAAAATACATCAATATTAGTTTAGTGAACACAAAATAAATTGGAAGCATTATAGAATGCACTTCATAAAAATAATGTTTGTAAGAGTAATAAAAATTGTGCTTCCAAGACAATGCAAAGTCATAAAATAAATATTATCTCTTTAAACAAAATTGATAGGAAATATGTAACTAAATACTAATAACTTACACAAAAAATATAAATGTGCACTTATTAAGGCCATAAAATAAATTTATTACTCAACAATCGGTTGATGTGAGTTAAAGTGACTATATGTTGGTGAGAATAATAAATTTTATGTCGGTGAGAATAATAAATTTTAAAAAGTAATGATGTGATTATAAATTTTATTTACATATGAAATAAATGGTTAGTAGATATAAATGTGGAGTTGTTTTAACAAAATATAAACTCGTTGATCAATTTTAGTATTAAAATATCTGATATGGAATTCCTATATAATTTCATATCATGGTTTTTGGAGAATATGAAATCACATCTCATGATATAGAATCATGAGATGAAATCAGCGTAAAATCGCATGTCCAAACGCTAATTACATCTCACGATACCATATCGTGATATGATATCGCATGGCCAAACGCCTACTAAATAAAAATATCCCACTTGGAAGCTACACTCGCGCCTAAAAAGGTGTATTCACACTCTTTTCCTCATCAATTAATGTCTAGGTAGTCAAGAAGAATTGTCCACCAAATAAAACATGCTAAGGTTAAGGTCTTCTTTTTAGATATTTTACCTTTTATTTATAGTAACATGATTTTGACTAGTTTCTGAGCATGTAATATCCATATACTGTAAAACAAACAATTTCTAATTTCACACATTGAGTCATAATAAAAAAAAATGGAAAAGGGTCAAAAATACCCTTAGACTATTTGTAAAGGTTTAGATATATCCTTCATTCATCTATTGGATTAAAAATACCCCTTAGTCGACCTTTTTGACTCATTTTTACCCTTAAATCCCTTAAAACTAACAGCCCTTTCCTTTTTTTTTTTATTATTATTATTATCGTCATTATTATTATTACATGATATATTTTTATTGGATAAAATTAAATTCCCAATTCATCATACTTTTTTCAACCCTCCGTGACTCGATGCAAAGAAAAAATTAATTAATATTTTTTTCAGAAAAATAAAATTTCTAATTAGCATTATAAAATTTATCCTAAATCTCTATCACCACCCGAACTCCATCTTCTAATCCAGACAAAAATATTCACCATAAATTCATTCCATCAGAAAATTTTGATCCCATTTCAGCCGAGTTTCTCATGTTTGCTATTTTTCATGTTTCACTTCCGCTAAATGATTGCTATTTTTTCAATTGGATCAATCATCAGAAAATAGCATAATATTTGCTATTTTTCATTCTATATGACTTTTTCCATTAATATGTATTTTCATTGTCATGTATCAGCTTCAAATTTTATTTAAATATTACAATAAAAGAATGGGTAGGTGTCCAAATAAGCAGATATGGCAGAAACCTTGTGTTAAACCTTTTCAAATAGTTCAAGGGTATTTTTGACTATTTTTAATAAAAAAAAATGTCATTTACTACTTTACTCATTTTTCATCATTTATTTTGTGTTTTGAATAGCTGCAATTGCCGTCTCTACGGAGGCTGGATCTAAGTCACTCCAAAAGCCTAGAGAGAACACCAGATTTCGAGGGGATGTCAAATTTGGAGTATTTGAATCTAGAGGGGTGTAGGAGTCTTGAAGAAGTTCACCATTCCCTGAAGTATTGCGGAAAACTCATCCAGTTAAATTTGTATGAGTGTAGAAGACTTAAGATGTTTCCATCTGTTAATGTGGAATCTCTTGAATCTCTGGATCTACACAACTGCTTTAGTTTAGAGAAATTTCCAGAAATCCTCGGAATAATGAAGCCATTATCTATCATTCATCTCGAACCTCCTCTTACAGAGCTAGATTTGAGTTTTTTGAAAAACCTTGTACCTCTTCCAAGCAGCATTGACATGCTTAAAAGCTTGGTGAAGCTAACGCAATCGGGTTGCTTTAAGTTTGAAAGCCTTTCAAAAGGGATAAGATATTTAGAAAAATTGGAGGAGCTTGATGCCAGCAGCTATACTCTAATCTCACAACCTCCATCTTTCATTATCCGGCTGAACAAGCTTAAATCATTGAGTTTTGCAAAACAAAAAACAGGAAGAGGTCTCGTAGATGGGGTGTTCTTTGTTTTCCTTCACTTGAATGAATTGTTACATCTGGAAAGCATTTTTAATTTGAAATATTCAAATCGCAAGAGAAATCATTTTGAGGATTTACCTCGAACCATAGCCCAAGTTGGTTCTCTTCAAGACTTGAACTTATCAGTGTGCAGGAGGTTTAACGAATTTCTAAACCTTAACATGGCTGAAGGGTTCTGCTCATTGAAAAATCTGAATCTCAATTACTGCAATTTGGAAGTGTTGAATCTCAGTGGAAATAATTTTGAGCATTTGCCTCAAAGCATAGCCCAGCTTGGTGCTCTTCGATCCTTGAACTTAGCAGATTGCAAGAGTCTTACACAGCTGCCAGAATTTCCACAACAATTATATACAATAAATGCAGATTGGAGCAATGATTCAATCTGTAATTCGTTGTTTCAGAATATCTCATCATTGCAGCATGACATCTCTGCTTCAGATTCCTTGTCACTAAGAGTGTTATGGAGTCTGCCGCAGAAAATCCCAAGTTGGTTTCACCATCAGGGAATGGGTTCATGTGTATCAGTCAATTTGCCTTAGAATTGGTATGTATCGGATAAGTTCTTGGGATTTGCTGTATGTTACTTGGGCAATTTATTTGACATCACAGCTCATTTGATTCCCTTCTGTGATGATGGGATGTCGTCGATGACCCAGGAATTTGCCCTATCCAGCCATTCAGAATATATTGGTAAATATGGTATGCATTTTTTGTTGGTAACTCTTGGTGGCTTATGGGATGCAAATGGAAAAACACCAAATGACTATGGGTGCATTCAGTTTTATTCAGAAATAAATTATTTTGGAGCAAAAAGTGAATTTGGAGTTCGTTTGTTGTATAAAGATGACGTTGAGCTTTACACTGGAATAAGGAAGAGCAGATATGAGGAGGTCACTGGTCAGTTGCTCCTCTTCTAAGAATCAAAATTCACAAGTAGATTAAATACCTCATGAATTTGTTGGTAATGAAGCGTAGTCTCCGTTGATATCTACTGTAATTAAAATGTTACGTTCTTTTTATATTTTAATAAGTGCAGGAAACACATTTAATCAATCATCTCTGAAAATAATGTAATCTAAGCAAAGAAACACCGCTAGACCATTGGACATAAATCCTCCCTATTAATATTCTCATTTCTTGTACAATGAATTGCCAGTGTCGAGCAAGAAACGATATTTCACATCCGATTTCAGAAGACGTTCCAATGCTGTTCACGTAGCCCATTGTCACGACTTCAACATGTGGTTTTATGTTATGCTTTGCCGCAAAATCCAACATTATATTTCTTGAGTCTCTTTCATACCTCCTATGCAACTTCCAGCCACTAGCTTCCTTCCTGTTTTCCACATTATATATACATACTTTAGTCTTAAAAAAAGAGACCGTCTGATGCACTAAGCTTTAGTCCGAACTTTTTTATTTGAAAACATGCATAAAGAAAACTATATATGCTTACACATAAATAGAGTAAACACGGGCAACTCCACTGGGTTTTTTGGTGCTGTTGACACCCAATTTTGACCCTCCCCTATAATAAGTTTTTCGAGCTTCTCGATTTCCAAACGATTTAGAATAATTAGTTTTATAAAATTCAAATACTTTTCAAGGTTATTTTAGGTAATATTAATCGACTTTCATAGTATTTCGAATAATAAATGTATTTCATATAACTATATTTATATGTTGTAAATCATTTTGGTGGTTAAATGGATGACCATAACTCCTTGGTTAATTTCCCTCCTTTATGAGTAGTAATGTTGTTGATAATGTGGTCAAATGGATGACCATAACTCCTAGGTTAATTTCATCCTTTATTGGTAGTAATGTTGTTGATAATATGGTTAATTGGATGACCATAACTCTTAGGTTTATTTCCTCCTTAATGGGTAGTAATTCTCAAGGTTTAATGAAATGTTTATGACACCTTTTGGTATTCCTCAATGTAATCCTATAAATAGTGGTGTTGAAAATAATGTTGAATACACTTGAAAGAAAGAATGTTAGTTTATATTGTTCCTCTTGTCTTATAGTCTTCTTCTCTTCCTCTTTATATTGTTCTTTTGTCCTTAAGTTTTACAACACGTTATCAGCACGAAACTCTAATATCATTTCGATTTTTCCAAGTTAAGCTTCTGGTATGTATTCATATAATCAATTCTCATTATTAATCACTCTAATATAATATACTACATATTATGAAATGATTAGGTGTTAAACAGTGTGTGTATATTTTTGGTAGTTAAACAATGGAAATATATAAGTCCAAAAAGTTTATGTTATTTTAAATTAGTTAAATTTTAATTTTGTCTAGCAATTTTTCTAGAAATTATTTAAGTTATATGTTAGGCAGAATGTTCATTTAAATTGCTCGGAAGTTTGATACTAACACATTAAGTTACTAATTGATGTTACTTTATACAATAACATGTGTCATGTTATTATCATTGAAAAAAAA
>NC_064287.1:36070244-36153065 GCF_019186545.1 Solanum stenotomum
TGTATACAAAATTACTTCCCAATTAAAATTATGTGGGGAAGATATAAAAGATGAGGACATGTTGGAAAAGACTCTCACAACTTTTCATGCCTCAAATTTGGTATTACAGCAGCAATACCGTGAAAGGGGATTCAAAAAGTATTCTGAGTTGATCTCATGCCTTCTTGTGGCTGAGCAACATAATACTCTTTTATTGAAAAATCATGAGGCCCGTCCCATGGGAACTGCTCCGTTACCGGAAGCAAATGAGGTTGAAGCACATGGCCAGTCTGAAAGAAGACAAAATAAAAATCAAGGCCAAAATAATGTGCGTGGACGTGGCAATGGTAGAGGACGATATAATAATCGTCGTGGTGGTGGTCGCCACAAAAGGGAGAACAATATGGGTTCTCAAAGCAATCTTTCAAGAGGCAATTGTCATCGTTGTGGCTTGAAAGGGCATTGGAAGAATGAATGTCGAGCAGCTGAGCATTTTGTTAGGCTTTATCAAGATTCCTTGAAAAGAAAAGGAAATAAAAATGGTTCATCTTCTTCTAATGCTCGGGTGGAGTCACACTTGACTTATAAAAATGATGCCGAGGCAGGGCCTTCACAAAAATATGATGACAATATTGAAGCAAATTTGGCTTTAAAAGATGATGATTTTGGTGACCTAGATGATATTACTCATTTGGAAGTTGAAGACTTCTTTGGAGATCAAAATTAATATTTGATCATTTGATTGGGGAAAATAATTATGTTGTTTTATTTATGTGTTTTTTATTGTTATGTTTTTCCTTATGTTGTTTTTATATTCAGAAAAAAAAAAGTACTTTTATTTTCTTGCAAAGTTATTGATTTTTCATATTTCTTATGATGTACTTTTATTTTATGAAGATAAATAAAATTCTCCAATCTTCAATTGGTTCAAGATGAGTAATGGAGATATGTGTCTTCTTGATAGTGCTACAACTCACACTATTTTAAGAGAAAAGAAATATTTCTCTACTTTGATTGTGAAAAAGGCTTATGTTAATACAATATCTAGTAGTGCAAAATTAATTGAGGGCTCTGGAAGAGCGGCCTTACTACTACTTGGGGGGACGATATTAACTATTGAAAATGCATTGTACTGTAGTAAATCTCAAAGAAACTTATTAAGTTTCAAGGTTATTCGCCAAAATGGCTATCATGTTGAGACTGCCAATGAAGGAAAGGTTGAATACCTTTATATTACTACAATAAAATTGGGGCAAAAATATGTGCATGAAAAATTACCCGCATTTTCTTCTGGATTGTACCATACAAGTATTAGTATGGTTGAATCACATGCCATAGTAAACAAAGGGCTTTCTAATTCTAATGATTTTATCATTTGGCATGACTGGTTGGGCCATCCCGGTTATAATATGATGCGCAAAATTATTGAGAATTCACATGGACATACTTTGAAGAATCAGAAAATTCTTCATTCAAAGAAATTCTTTTGTGCTGCTTGTTCTCAAGGAAAATTGGTTATTAAACCATCAGCAGCTAAGGTTGGGATTGAAACCCCTGCATTTTTGGAACGTATACATGGTGATATATGTGGGCCAATTCACCCTCCATGTGGGTCATTTAAATATTATATGGTCTTGATAGATGCATCTACAAGATGGTCACATGTGTGCTTATTATCAACTCGCAATATGACTTTTGCGAGGTTGTTGGCTCAAATAATAAGATTAAGAGCACAATTTCCAAATTATGCAATAAAGACAATTCGTCTTGATAATGCTGGTGAGTTTACATCTCAGGCCTTTAATGATTATTGTTTGTCCACTGGAATAACAATTGAACATCCAGTTGCTCATGTTCACACTCAAAATGGTCTAGCGAAATCTTTGATTAAGCGTCTCCAATTGATAGCTAGACCATTGTTAATGAGGACAAAGTTGCCTGTTTCAGTATGGGGACATGCTATTTTGCATGCAGCAGCATTGGTGCGCATAAGACCAACTAGTTATCATGAATTCTCTCCATTACAGTTGGTTTTTGGTCATGAGCCAAATATTTCCCATCTTAGAATTTTTGGGTGCGCGGTATACGTTCCAATTGCCCCATCGCTACGCACAAAGATGAGTCCCCAAAGAAGGTTGGGAGTGTATGTTGGGTATGAATCTCCTTCTATTATCAAATATTTGGAACCTATGACAGGAGATATATTTACGGCAAGGTTTGCTGATTGTCATTTTGATGAATCAATATACCCAACATTAGGGGGAGAACATAAACAGTTGGAAAAAGAGATAGATTGGAATTCATTATCTCTATCTCATTTGGATCCTCGAACAAATCAATGTGAGCAAGAGGTTAAAAAGATGATTTATTTGCAAAATGTTGCAAATCAATTGCCAGATGCATTTACTAACCTTCCAAGGGTTACTAAATCTTATATTCCAGCTGCAAATGCTCCAGTTTGAGTTGATGTCCCGATAGGACAAATTGTTAAAGCAAATGTGTCTAAATCACATTTAAAACGTGGTAGGCCAATTGGTTCAAAAGATAAAAATCCTCGAAAAAAAAAAGGAACAAATAATCATGAAGATCATATCATAGAGGAAATTGCTCAAGAAGAGCCCCGAGACATAACAAATGATAAGACCACAAAGAAGGTCCAAATAACTGAAAATAATGAGAATGAAGAAATCTCAATAAGTTATGTCTCGACGAGAAAAATGTGGAATCAAAATAGTATTGTGGTGGACAATATGTTTGCTTATAATGTTGCTGTTGAAATAATGCAACATGGTGAGGATTTTGAACCAAAATCTGTCAATGAATGTAGACAGAGAAATGATTGGCCAAAATGGAAGGAAGCAATTCAAGCGGAATTGACTTCACTTAAAAAACGTGAAGTTTTTGGACCAATAGTCCAAACACCTGAAGGTGTCAAGCTAGTGGGGTACAAATGGGTTTTTGTGCGAAAACGAAATGAAAAAGGTGAAGTCGTCAGATATAAAGCACGACTTGTGGCACAAGGTTTTTCGCAAAGGCCTGGCATTGATTATGTGGAGACATATTCTCCAGTGGTGGATGCAATTACCTTCAGGTATCTAATAAATCTGGCAGTTCATGAAAAGCTTGAAATGCGTCTAATGGATATTGTCACAGCCTATTTATATGGCTCATTGGACCACGATATTTTCATGAAAGTTCCTGAAGCATACAATGTGCCTGACGCATATAAAAATTCACAAGAAAATTGTTCGATAAGGCTTCAAAAATCCTTATATGGATTGAAACAATCAGGGCGAATGTGGTACAATCGTCTTAGCCAATTTTTGCTAAATGAATGGTACAGAAATGACCCTATTTGTCCTTGTGTTTTTATAAAAAGGTCTGGATCTGATTTTGTTATAATAGTTGTATATGTTGATGATTTAAATATCATTGGCACTCCTAAAGAGCTTTCAAAAGCCGTCGAGTGTTTAACAAAAGAATTTGAAATGAAAGATCTTGGTAAGACAAAATTTTGTCTTGGCCTACAGATTGAGCATTTGAAAAATGGAATATTTGTTCATCAATCAACATACACAGAAAAGGTTTTAAAGTGATTTTACATGGATAAATCACATCCATTGAGTACCCCGATGATTGTGAGATCGCTTGACATACATAAAGATCCATTTCGACCTCAAGAAAATGATGAAGAGCTTCTTGGCAATGAAACTCCATATCTTAGTGCCATTGGGGCGCTTATGTATCTTGCTAATAATACTCGACTAGATATCTGTTTTGCAGTAAGTTTATTGGCAAGATTCAGCTCGTCTCCAACAAAGAGACATTGGAATGGAGTCAAACATATATTAAGATATCTTCAGGGAACCATTGATATGGGATTATTTTATTCTAATAAATCCAAATCAGAAATGATTGGTTATGCAGATGCTGGATATTTGTCTGATCCACATAAAGCTCGATCTCAGACAGGCTATTTATTTACATATGGAGGCACAGCTATATCTTGGCGTTCAATGAAGCAAACATTAGCTGCTACTTCTTCAAATCATGCCGAAATAATAGCCATCCATGAAGCGAGTCTGGAATGTGTTTGGTTGAGATCAATGACTCAACATATTCAAGAATTGTGTGGTTTTTCTATGGAAAAAGATATTCCAACTACATTATACGAAGACAATGTTGCATGTATAGCTCAACTGAAGGGAGGATATATTAAAGGAGATAGAACAAAACACATTTCACCAAAATTCTTTTTCACTCATGATCTTGAGAAAAAAGGTGAAATAAATGTTCAACAAATTCGCTCAGTTGATAATTTAGCGGATCTTTTCACTAAAGCATTACCAACCTCAACATTTGAAAAGTTGGTATTCCAGAATGGAATGCGTCGTCTCCAAGAAGTTAAATGATGTTCGCAACAGGGGGAGTAAACTACGCGCTGCACTTTTTTTCCCTTGACCTAGGTTTTATCCCAATGGGTTTTCCTGGCAAGGTTTTTAACGAGGCAGCAAACAAAGCGTATTACAAGATATGAGTACTCTTTTGTCCTTCACTAAGATTTTTTTTTCCACAAGAGTTTTTTTTTTAGTAAGGTTTTAACGAGGCATATTATCTATCAATGGTCATCCAAGGGGGAGTGTTGTAAATCATTTTGGTGGTTAAATGGATGACCATAACTCCTTGGTTAATTTCCCTCCTTTATGAGTAGTAATGTTGTTGATAATGTGGTCAAATGGATGACCATAACTCCTAGGTTAATTTCATCCTTTATTGGTAGTAATGTTGTTGATAATATGGTTAATTGGATGACCATAACTCCTAGGTTTATTTCCTCCTTAATGGGTAGTAATTCTCAAGGTTTAATGTAATGTTTATGACACCTTTTGGTATTCCTCAATGTAATCCTATAAATAGTGGTGTTGAGAATAATGTTGAATACACTTGAAAGAAAGAATGTTAGTTTATATTGTTCCTCTTGTCTTATAGTCTTCTTCTCTTCCTCTTTATATTGTTATTTTGTCCTTAAGTTTTACAACAATATATAATTAGTATATTCTATAAATATTTGAAAATCATATCAAAAGATTTCTACGTTGTTTTAGTAAATAGCTTATTAATTTAATCTAGTATAATTTAAAGTTATGATCTTGAGTTATTGAAATCGGTTAGCTTATATTCGAATTAATTATTTTATTTCGTTAAGTTTGAGAAGTTCGTAAATTAATTATATTAATTCATTCTATCTAAGTTTTAGCCAAATTCACATACAATTTGGTCAAATCAATAATTCATTTGGTTATATTAAAGGACCAAATTTTGGGCTTGCATAAAATATTTTTCGGCAACCCACTCAATTCCAATTCCTTCAACAATACAATATTCCCACAGCCCACTCCCATACCAAACGACCCGGCCCACCTCTGTCAATCAAAGAAACCCAACAGTCTAAACAACAACATCCCAGCGGCAACAACAACTCCCGAGCGAGACCGACAGAAGGTAGTACTATTCCTTGTCTTCTTCATTTAATGACCCTCTTAGACGAGTACAGTCGCAGCAGCACGCGTCTGTCCCCATTTCCTCTTTCGGAATGGGGACGAAACTTCAAAAAAGGGGTGTTTGGCCGATTTGGTGAAAGGATTTAGAATTCAAATTCGGAATGGCGAAAATTTCATCCAAATTTCCCCACCCAATCTACCCTAATAATCCCCTATACCTCGGGTTTTGTTCAAAATTTGAGATTTTACCTGGGTTTCTTTGTCGCTGTTCGTGTTTGAACCCTTTTTGTGGTCAAAGGATCGTGACTGCTCGCTCGTTAGTTCTGGTCGCTGCCCACCAAAAGATATACAACCCCCCGACTCTTTTATTCGCTTAGTTTCCGGTAGATGTTTGGGATTTGAGTTGTGTTAGGTGTGGGTCTGATGCGAGTGTTTGGGTCTAAATGATAGGAGGTCGATTCCTTGCTTGCGGCTATTCCTGAACTTTTCGAGTTGTATGTTGTATCTACTACTTTTTTGAGCCCTTGGGTTGTATTCGTCGTTGTTCATTTGGGTTATTTACTGGATCATTTTTGCCAGGTTTATTTCGAAGTGAACACCTTATTTTGTTTTCTCAAGATTGCATATGCCATTGTTTCCAGCTTTTCTCTGCAAGTTTACCTTCCCATTTTCATCTTTTGCCTCTTAAATGTTGCATTTTGGAGTTTCGTATGCCATGTCGTTGCTCGGAAACACTTAACCCTTATGCATCCTAAACTTTTTAACTCATTATCTTTAGATTCACATTTTATTTGATTGAGATAGGATTATTGTTTTAACTTGTCGAGTGTAGCTGCCTGCCTGTTTAAATTGTGGTTTGTTTTCATTTTTTTTATTTTTATTTTTCTTTATATTTCCAAAATCCGATCAGTCCTACCTCTGTTTTAAAGTGAGTCATTTGGTTAGTCTCTTGCCTGTTAAAGCCAAGTTGTGATCAACAGGACAATTTCATAGTTGACTGTCATAAGCTTGAAGTATGTTAAACTGTTCCTGCACCGTATTTGAACTGGTTTGATGCTAAGTCCGCATATTTGGAATTTTATTGTGTTAAGTTCTTCCTGTTTTTATTAATCAACAATCTTTATACAGTGTGGATCCATCTTTAAGTATGATGTTTAAACTAGCGTATTGTTCCATATTTGGTAAAAAAAAATGCGTGTTTAGTTAAAATAAGAGCATGTTGCTATCAATAGTCTTTGATTGTCCCGCTTTGCTACGAGTTTCATGATCTCGAACTATAGAAGTTCATAATGTATCGCTAAGTGTTTATCCCCATTGTTGTCACTGCTTCTTTTGTTGGAAAGCTCCAAACTCTACTGCTTTTAATTATTTGGCTCTAATATGTTTTTAGATGATACAACATATGTCAAAATTTGGTTAATGTCTACACGGTTTTTTTTTTTTTTTTGTTAAAACTGAAGCTGAAAATAAATAAATAAATAAATAATTTTTTTAAAAAAAATGATAATAATAAAATAAGTGGTAAAAGCGAGATGAGTAATTTTCATATTTGGGAGCTTGTTATTCTAAAAATGGACATATGTGTATGTAGGCGTGCATGAGTTTATTAGTTAGAATTGCATATGATTATGGAATAAGCATGGTCTGTAGATTTCCCTTTATAGTAGAATAATAATGGGGTGTAGGGTACAACTTATGTTTTGTTGAAAAAATGCATATGATGTGAAACATGATATTTAACAAAGTTCATTGTGTTCTCATAATTATTTCCTGTCAATTGATCGCCATGTTATTTAACTTCAATTTATTCATTTTGGTTTAGTTGAAATATATTTGAGTGTGTGCCCTCGAATGCATTATTGTTTCATAATCGATGAATCTTGCTATCGTTTAGAGCTAAGGTTTGAAAGATCTTTTATTATTATTATTGGATGCTAATTTTCGTTCTCTTCATTTGCATGTGAAATATGCCTGAGTTCTCCATGAACTCCTATCTCATTCCTTTGCATTTGGAGAGAGCCACCAAGGCTCAAACCCTTCCTCTCGAGTCGGCCAATCTATTAAGAATTGACGGACAGGTCCCGGAAGAATATGCAACAGATTGGAGAGTCGAAAAATTGGGCCAAAGGCCCACTCTTTATTTCGAAAAAATTGTATTTTGTTATTTTGGGCCTAAGCCCTTGTCATCTTACTATTATTATTTTGTTAGAATTTAGGACAGATGGAAGATGAGCCTAAAGCCCAAAGAAATAAACTTCGAAATTTAGTCTAGGACAGGTACAAAAAAGGAAGCAAGAATTAGGTCAAAGACCCAAAACGAAAATAGGCTCAAGTACTGGTCCAGGCGGACAGAAAAAACCATACTTGGGCCCAAATACCTTTCCCTCTTTGTTTTATTATGTTTATTTACTTGTTAATATTTGCCGCTAACCTTAAGGTCGAAAAATTCAAATCCCCGGAAGACGCCTATTTTGATTTAACAATTTAACTGAATCAGTCATCGTTTAACAAGACTTAAAGAATAATTTTTACAAAATTAGCTCACTTAGATAATATTTAAGTACTTCCCTTTTCCCCCTTTAAAATAGTTCTAATTATAAGACAACTCAATTTTGCAATTTAAGTTAAGTTAAATTATTTTAGCCAAATAATTAATTACCGGATAACCGCGTGTTAGCGGGCATTTCGAGTGCTTTCAAACCCTTCTCGAAATGCTAATAAGAACCCCGAACCCCCTTTAAGTTTTCATTAGATTTCTGTTTTAATCTATTGAAAACAATAGTTTTTTCTTGATTTTTTCTTAAAAATTAAGTGGCGACTCTTAAACCAGTCCAAATAATATTTCTTAATATAACAGGTGCACCAACCATAACAAGCTTAGCATGAGATTTCAATAACATAAGCAATGGAAGAATAGGGTGCACAGCAGAAACAGTGTCGATGATCATGATCCCCTCCAATGTGTTCATTCCAGCCTGTTTGTATATAAATAAAACGAATAATTAAACAAAAGGCTAGCCCTCATTCTCGTGTTTAAATTGTTAAAACTATGATAAAAACTTAAGCTTTTAGATGAGATTGTCACACACTTCAACATGGAATCAGAGCAGTCAGAGGTTGTGCGTTCAAAGGACTATAAGTAGTAATTCCAGCACATAACAGGGCAGCAACGTCCATCGACAAGTTTTCAGGCCGACGTACTACAAAATGCTCATCGGATACGATCATGTCGGAGTAACCTCCAAACTTGAGGGTTCCCGTCTGAGATATAGCTGTTGTATGTAGGAATCTGACGAGGGCAGTAATTCTCGAGATCAACGCTACAATTCTCACATTTGCGACATGATCCTACCATACTTCCAACACCTACTTTGTCTCCAACCTTAATATCTCCACCTTGCTACCGACCTTATGCCTCCAATTATATTTACAATTAGTTACACTCATGAGTAGATAGAATCGACACAAATTCGCTAATTTTTTACGGATCTGGCTCCTTTCCATTTCTCTTCTCTCCATTTTTTCCAAGTTCTAGTTTGGATTGGAGACACATGTCATAGTTCAGAATTAATGGTTGAGATGTAATTGATTAAAGTAAAATCCTAACCATAATTATTTACTTCCATATATTTGTTTCTTAAATATTTTTGCAATCCATTATATTTCCCCTAAAAACATTAAAAACTTTTTTTACTGCCATACATATTTAAAACTTATACTAAATATTTTTGCTTTTTGAAAAAAAATATAATAAAGTTAAATGTTTTTATTATTCTAATAGAGTATTAAGAGCTACTGTTACTGTGTTTATAGAGCACTATGGGCTCCATTTAGGGAGTAAGAAATAATTTAAAGTTGAGTGACAAAAAATTATTTTACTCCTAAAATTAGAAAAAAACGTTAGGTCACAATTTTTAATTTTTTATTTGGCAAATATTATTTGAATAAATGAAAAACGTTAGGGAAAAAAGTAAAAAATGAGTAAAAAATTACTCAAGTAATTAAGAAAAGAAATTCTTTTAAATATATTTACGAAAAATATAATGTAAATCTAGAATTGTTGGATTGCAAAAATGTTTAAGAAGCAAATATATGAAAGTAAATAACTATGGTTAGGACTTTGTTTTAATTAATTTGATCTCAACCATTAATTCTAAACTATGACGTGTCTCCAATTGTCACGATCCGAGCCTACACCCTGGACGTGGCCGACACTCGAGAACCATTGCTGGTCCCCAAGCGAACCCTCATCCTTGCTGCCTAAAAGTGGAAGACTAACTAAAACATACATAAGCATCAATTGAAGGAAACGTTTAAAAAATGTTTACTAAATCTCAAAACTTCGCTGAACATAGTGAGTATGAAACATAAATTTTAAATAATATATCTAAAACTGAAAGACTCTCTAAAATTGTCTATCTATGAAGCCTATACTATATATAGACGAGTGTCAGGGCAAGAACCACAACTACTCAAATGCTAGTAATACTAACAACTCATAAAACAGGAGTCCTCCGGAAGCAAGGAGACCTCACTCGAATGCTGACGAGCGGATGAAGTGATCTCAACAGACTCTTGTTGAGGATCCTAAGAACCTGTATCTGCATCATTAAAAGATACAGGTTGAATGACATTAGTACATTGAATGTACGTGTATGTAATATAGTTGAATAACAAACAACTGAAAGAAAAGACCGGAATAGATAACAATGTACTCAAGCTGAATGTAAAAAAATAAAGGAGTTAAATCATTTAAAACTTTACAAATACTTTCTCATCTCTGAACTCAACATAATAAGTGATATATAAAAATACACTTTAACTCTATTAGGAGATTCTCTAACCGACAACCATCACTATGAGCTACGTAATGATATAGCGTCTCGCCCACGCAGCCAGAGATGTCATATAACTTACCGGGGTATAGAACATCCTCAACTAAGTGGATCCACTAAGCTCTGCCTGAAGGCACTTATGATTCATCTAAAAAGTATGATCATGTACCCATGCTGGCTTACATGGTTTATGAGGAATGTGAATTATCTGAACTCATCCCCATATCGGTGTTCAATACTACTCCCAATAATATACACTCATGCTCAATGTTTAAAAAAACATACTCTTCCTCTGGTTTGAGATAATTGCTCAAACTATCCTCTTAAAAGAGGTAACTGCTCTTGAAATATCTTTGAACTCATAACTCATTTAGAAATCAAAGTTTCTCTTTTATCAATGTAAAAATTGATACCTTTGGAAATACTTAGTTCCCTTATACTTTTACTCAATTCATACTTGAAAACTCTTTCTAAAAAATATATCAAAATATTATTGTGATATGATCATTGATGACTCAAGAAGTCATATTGTATAAACATTGATGGTATATCTAGATAACATACTGCTTAAACATTGATGGCATACTCAACTGTCATAATAATCATGTTTTAAAACCTTTGTGCATTTGGATGTAAAACCTTTGTCTCTTATGATCATCTTAAAGTATATCTAGAATGTCTCTTATGATCATCTTAAAGTATTTGGGTGTAAAACTTTTGTGGATGTTTCTAAAGATGAGAGGTCAAAGTTGGATGTTAAAACTCGAAAATGTATCTTTATTGGTTATGGTCAAGATAAATTTGATTATCATTTCTTTGATCAATTGAAAAGAAACTTCTTAGAAGTCGTGATATTGTGTTCTTTAAAGACCACACAATTGAAGATCTTGACAAAGCTAAGAAAGTTGTTTCTCAAATCAGTTGGAGTCTAGTTGATGTTGATTCAGTTCCTTTGACTAATGCACCGTAAGGAAATCTTCAAAATGATGAAAATTAAGTTGATATTGAAGATGGTGATCATATTCACAATGACTTGTATGATGATGATGCTCTAGTGAAAGATGATGTGGTTGGTCAACAATCAACAATTATTTATGCTCCATAGAGTTCTCTCAGAAGATCTACTAGAGATAAAATACATTCAACTCCTTATCTGCCAATGAGTATGTACATTTGACAGATGGGAAAGAACCGGAGAGTCTTGATGATGCCATAGAACGTGAAGAAAAATAAAGGTGGTTTGATGTTATGGAAGATGAAATCAAGTCTCTACATGATAATCATACCTTAATTTGATTAATCTACCTAAAGACAGAAAAGCTTTGAAAAATAGGTGGGTTTTAAGGTGAAACATGAAGATGGTAACCCAGTTCCACGATAAAATATTAGATTAGTTGTGAAGGGATTTTACCAGAAAAGGGGATTTTATTTTGATGAAATATTCTCTCCAGTTGTGAAGATGTCATTCATTTGTGTGGTTCTAGACTTGGCTGCAAGTCTGGACTTAGAGGTTGAGGAAATGGATGCTAAAATTGCTTTTCTCCATGGTGAGTTAGATTAAGAAATTTATATGGAGCAGTCAAAAGACTTTGAAGTCAAGGAAAAAAAGAATAATGGTTGTAAATTGAAGAAGAACATGTATGGTCTAAAACAAGCTTCATGTAATGGTACTGGAAGTTTGGTTCTTTCATGAGTTAGTCGGGCTTCGCGAAGACTTCTTCAAACCATTGTGTTTTTGTGCAAAAATCTGTGATGGTGACTTCATTATCGTTTTGCTTTATGTTGATGACATGCTTATTGTTGGTAATAATGTTTGCAGGATTAAAAAGTTGAAGCAAGGGTTGAATAAATCTTTTGCTATGAAAGACTTGAGACTAGCAAGGCAGATTCTTGGCATGCAGATTGTGTGTGAGAGAGATGCCCAGAAGTTGTGATTATCACAAGAGAAGTACATTCAAAAAGTACTTTGTAGGTTCCACATGTACAAAGCTAAGGTTTTCAGTACATCTTTAGCTATTCACTTTAAGTTGAGCACGGAACATTGTCCTTCCAGTGATGGTGAGAAGGAAGATATGAAAAAAGTTCTTTATGCTTCAGTTGTTGGTAGTTTGATGTATGCACTGTTGTGCACAAGACCAGATATTGCTCATGATATTGGTATTGTTAGCCATTTTCTTTCTAATCCAAAAAGAGAGCATTGAAATGTTGTAAAGTGGATTATGGGATATCTTTGTAGCACTTCTATCACAGTTTGTGTTTTGGGATAGAAAAGCCTATTTTCTGTAGTTACACTTATTTAGATATGGCTAGTGATGTTGATACTTGTAAGTCTACTTCAGGATACTTGATTAATTTTGTAGAGGAAGTTGTGTCTTGCAATCTAGGTTGCAAAAATGTGTTGCTTTATCTACTATAGAAGCAAAGTGTATTGGTGATGTTGAATCTTGTAAAGAGTTTCTACGGATGAAGAGATTTTTGGGGGGAACTTGGTTGTGATCAAGAGAGGTATGTGCTTTATTGCGATAGTCAAAGTGCTATTCATCTTGGCTAGAATTCTACATTTCATGGTCAGTCTAAACACATTGACTTGAGTTATCATTGGATTCGAGATGTGTTGGATTCTAAGTAGCTTGAACTTGAAAAGAACCATACAAATGATAATGGTTCGGACATGTTGACTAAAGTTTTTCCAAGATAGAAATTTGAAGAATGATGCATGATCACTGGGATGTTGTTCTCCTCCACATAGTCGGTAAGGGGAGAATTATTAGATTGTGGGTCTTTTTTCTCTTTCTATGTTGATAATTTTAAGCCCACTTTGGACCAGTCCAATTTTGCACATAAGCCCATTCTTATGAAGCATATGTAAGACTTTTAGGTCTTATTTTAAAAGAATAACATAAGAGAGATCAGCAGCCACACAAGAGAAAAAAATGAGACGAGGGGAACAAATCTTCGCTCCTCCAATCTCAGCCCTAACAACCATTTTCAAATCGCGATCCCTGCTTCGTTCCTTGTCCAATTGAGCTGATTTTTGACACCTTGTTCCTTTCAACTTAGTCTTTGATTGGGAACTAAGATAGGTGGATTTGGAGTCCCGTAGCTTCAGATTTTAGCTCGTGAACAATGGCTACATTTTTCTTTGTGATTTTACCCGTTTTACTTCTCTAGTTTTTGGTGCTATCTTGTAGTTGTTGTTGCTCATTGTTTGACACTTATTTGGTGGCCCTTATGGAGAAAACATTTGTAAATCTTGTTGATTATAGTGGAGCCTTCAGCCCCATGGTTTTTACTCTTCACACTGAAGAGGTTTTTCACGTAAATCTTGGTATCTCGTGTTGTTGATTTGTTTTTACCTTACCATATTTATTTGGTTGATATGTTTGTTGTCCTAAACAATGTTTGTGCTTGAATTAATTTATCTCTTTTTTATTCAAATAGAAGAAAAGACTTAGATTTTGATTTTCTTTCACTATTGCTCTATCGTGCACTGTTGTTTGTTCTTGCCTTTCCCAACACAATGCGTATCTGTTATATAAACCCTAAACTTAAAGAAAACACTAAATTCTAAAAAAATGACAATATCTCAAACTTCTCCTCCCAAATATTTACAAGAGAATGACCTAATTGTTAAGAGTGTAGGAAATTTCTCTCTACCCTACCTAATGAAAAAGGATGGATTGAATCATATATCTACATTTATCAAGGTTTTCGACATCATCAAAAGCAATTCAAGGTGTGATTCCATGTCAATAACAATTTCAAGCTCACTACTAAAAAATTGTCAAAAAACGACGGCCAAAAGCGACGGACTGCGTCGCTTTTTTGGTCAAAATTGATGGAAAAGCGACGTAGTCACTTCCGTCACTTTTTAGCTCGACGCTTTTCAAAAAGCGACGGACTGCGTCGCTTTTAGAGACGGACTACGTCTCTTTTAGCGACGGACTGCGTCGCTTTTAGAGACGGACTACGTCTCTTTTAGCGACGGACTGAGTCGCTTTTCAACTTTTTTTTTTTGAATCTTTTTAAAAAAATGACGGAGTCCGTTGCTTTATTTTAATTTTCATTTTTTAAATTTCTAAAGGGCGACGCAGTCCGTCGCTTTTGTGGAATTTTTTTTTTTGAAAATTCCAGAAAAGCGACGGATAAAAGGACACTGTCCACCACTTTTCTGGAAATTTTATTTTTAAAAACCCAAAAAAGTGACGGAAAAAACCACGCTGTCCGTCGCTTTTCTGGAAATTTTATTTTTAAAAACCCAAAAAAGCGATGGAAAAAACCACGCTGTCCGTCGCTTTTCTGGGTTTTAAAAAATATTATAACCCAAAAAAGTGATGGACTAAACCACGTTGTCCGTCGCTTTTTCTGCAATATTTTTGATAGTAGCAGATCTCAGCTTCTGCTACCCACCTGCAAATTCAATTCAATTCTACACTATTCAGTCCAATCAAACACACACAATTATAAACAATCTAAACAAAACATAAAATAACAAACTTAAAATAACATTCAAAAGTATCTAAATCATAAATTAAAGACTTATAAAGTCTTTTAAAATTCGTTTTAAAATTTCAAAAAGTTCATAAATGTCCAGAGATCTAAACTAGGAGTGAGATCTACATAATCATCCTCATCACTCTCATCGTCAGTGTCATCAGAAGCCGAAGTAGTAGGTCGACGAGCGAGGTTCATCACTTGTTCTTTGATTTGCTGAACGGTCTCACTCATGATTTGTTGTTCAGCTACTCTTTTCCGCTTCGACTCTACTAGTGCCGCTGTAAGTTTAGTTATTTGATCCGACATAGCAACAATCTGAACACCGTCAAGTGCCTCAGCTTGACGTGACGATCTAATACCTTCTAAGCCTGACTGAAGGAGTCTAACATCATTGCGAGAGCCTAGACCATAGCATCTACCCTTGTGTGTCCTCCCTACCACTTTTTCTTTCCAAATCTGAGTGGACAGTTCAGGTGTCAATTGAACCGAACTATCTAGATTCTCAGCGACGTACTTATGAAAGTCATTTTGCATATTAAATATAAATATTGACATCAATATATATACATATCATAAATATATTCACTATTGATATATATTATTCATATTAAATAACTTACAAAAGTTCGTTCGGCCCTTTCATCCACCCACACATCCGGATCCGACTCATTTTCTTTCTTCCTGACATGAGTCTTTTTGAAAACCTCTGGTTCAATGGGAGTGCGTCCCAATTCTTTTTCCTATAAATAAAAACTGAAACTTATAACGATATATATGTATCAACTAATTATTTATTTAAAAGTTTGAATTAGAACTTACCATCTCTCGTGCAATTGTTCCAACCGTCTTTGCACCTCCGGTGTTCAACGAGCCACCTTTAAGACTGCCTCTAGCCATTTTGGCTTGATCTGATATTGCTTTAAACTTGTATGTGTTGCAATACTGACTCAATTCATCAAAAACATGAGGCAACATCCAATCGGGACGTTCACCACTATCCCGAACGCTCTTTAGCCAGCTAGACAGTCTGGTGGATGCCTTCCTCTCATATGTGGTCCCAATGACCAAATTGTACCTCGACTCCCAAGTACACATAGTCTAAAAAAAATTGAATAACGTTAATTAAATCGATAGTAAAAAAAAGTAAAGTATACTAAACTTAACTAAAAAATATATACCTTAAAGTTATTAAACATCGTCTGACGTATACTGTTTGGAATCTCGCTCCAAGAGTGATAAGCTTCCAACAACTAAATCCATCAACAAAACCACATTATTTAATTTAATTTGTTTAAACAACTTAACAAACTTTAACTAGTTTAATTTTGACTTAATTCCAACAACTAAATCCATAAACAAAATCACAATTTTTAATTCAACTTATTTAAACAACTTAACAACTTTAACTAGTTTAGTTTTGACTTAATACAACACTAAATCCACATTTTTAATTCAACTTATTTAAACAACTTAACAACTTTAACTAGTTTAGTTAAGACTTAATACAACACTAAATCCACCTACTAAACCACATTAATTAATTTAACTTATTTAAACAACTTAACAAATTTATAACTTGAACTAGTTTACTTTTGACTTAATTCCAACAACTAAATCCATCAACAAAACCACAATTTTTAATTCAACTTATTTAAACAACTTAACAATTTTAACTAGTTTAGTTTTGACTTAATACAACACTAAATCCACCAACTAAACCACATTAATTAATTTAACTTATTTAAACAACTTAACAACTTTATAACTTGAACTAGTTTACTTTTGACTCAATAGGATCAACTAGTGTTGGTAGTCATGCTTAACAAATATATTATTTCTAAATTTAAAGCTACGTGTCAACACTAGATGGACACAAATCGATCTTGCAAGAAAATCAATTTTGTCATCAATAGGATCAACTAGTGTTGGTACTCATGCTTAACAAATATATTATTTCTAAATTTAAAGCTAAGTGTCAACACTAGATGGACACAAATCGATCTTGCAAGAAAATCAATTTTGTCATCAATAGGATCAACTAGTGTTGGTACTCATGCTTAACAAATATATTATTTCTAAATTTAAAGCTAAGTGTCAACACTAGATGGACACAAATCGATCTTGCAAGAAAATCAATTTTGTCATCAATAGGATCAACTAGTGTTGGTACTTATGCTTAACAAACAATCGATGGACACAAAAATATTATCATAAAATTAAAGCTAAATATCAATACTAGATGGACACAAACACATTATTGAAAACAATTGTACTTGAACTTTAAAAATTTAGAAGCACCAACCTTATCTCCTACTTTGATGAAAGAAGCAATATAGTCTTGTATCAACTTTTTTAGATGTTGAGCTTCATCAGTTGCCTAGCACGAAAAGTTCTAAAATTAGTTAAATTTCAAGTTCAAGTTCTAATTCTAAGTTCAAGTTCAAGTTCTAATTCTAAGTTCAAGTTCAAGTTCAAATTTCAACATCAAGTTCTAAGTTTAACTTCAAATTCTAAGTTCAAGTTCAAGTTCAAGTTCAAGTTCAAGTTTTAAGTTCAAGTCAAATTCTAAGTTCAAGTTCTAAGTTCAAGTTCAAATTCTAATTTCAAGTTCAAGTTCTAAGGTCAAGTTCTAATTTCAAGTTTTAAGTTCAAGTTCAATTTATAATTTCAAGTTCAAGTTCTAATTCTAAGTTCAAGTTCTAATTTCAAGTTCATGTTCAAATTCTAAGTTCAACTTCAATAACTAAGTTTAAGTTCAAGTTCTAGTTCTAGTTCTAGTTCAAGTTCAAGTTCTAAGTTTAACTTCAAATTCTAAGTTCAAGTTCTAATTCAATACACTAATTAACAAATTCAATACTCAAATTTCAAGTTCTAAGTTCAAGTTCAATTTCTAAGTTCTAATTCTAAGTTCAAGTTCAAGTTCTAATTCTAAGTTCAAGTTCAAGTTCTAATTCTAAGTTCAAGTTCAAGTTCTAATTTCATGTTCTAAGTTCAACTTCAATTTATAATTTCAAGTTCAAGTTCTAATTCTAAGTTCAAGTTCTAATTTCAAGTTCATGTTCAAATTCTAAGTTCAACTTCAATAACTAAGTTTAAGTTCAAGTGCTAAGTTCAAGTTCAAGTTCAAAGTTTAACTTCAAATTCTAAGTTCAAGTTCAAGTTCTAAATCAATACACTAATTAACAAATTCAATACTCAAATTTCAAGTTCTAAGTTCAAGTTCAATTTCTAAGTTCTAATTCTAAGTTCAAGTTCAAGTTATAATTCTAAGTTCAAGTTCAAGTTCTAATTTCAAGTTCTAAGTTCAACTTCAATTTATAATTTCAAGTTCAAGTTCTAATTCTAAGTTCAAGTTCTAATTTCAAGTTCATGTTCAAATTCTAAGTTCAAGTTCTAAGTTCAACTTCTAATTCAATACACTAATTAACAAATTCAATACTCAAATTTCAAGTTCTAAGTTCAAGCTCAATTTCTAAGTTCAAGTTCAAGTTCAAGTTCTAATTCTAAGTTCAAGTTCATGTTCTAATTTCAACATCAAGTTCTAAGTTTAACTTCAAATTCTAAGTTCAAGTTCAAGTTCTAATTTCAAGTTCAAGTTCATGTTCAAATTCTAAGTTCAACTTCAATAACTAAGTTTAAGTTCTAATTTCAAGTTCAAGTTCAAATTCTAAGTTCAAGTTCTAAGTTTAAGTTCAAGTTCTAAGTTCAAGTTCTAGTTCAAGATCAAGTTCTAATTTCAAGTTCAAATTCTAAGTTCAAGTTCTAAGTTTAACTTCAAATTGTAAGTGCAAGTTCAAGTTCATGTTCAAATTCTAAGTTCAACTTCAATAATAATTCAAACTAGTCCTAAATTCAAAATTCAAACTAGTCTTGAAATCATAAATTCAAACTAGTCCTAAAATCCCAAAATCTAACTAGTGCTAAAATCCTAAATTCAAACAACTCCTTAAATACCCTAATTCAATCTAATCTTACAATTCCAAAATCGAACTAATTAACTCAAGAAATACCAAATTTCAAACAAATCCTAAGACACCCTAATTCAAACAAACCCCAACATTAAAATTTTCATTTCACAATCAACAAACACAAACTAACAATCAAATAATCCTTAATTCAAACTAACCATCAAAAACCCCTAAATCATTCACTTACTAACTAACAATCAATAAAAAAAACTAATTCAATACACTAATTAACAAATTCAATATTCACATTGAAAGAAATTAAATAATATTATGAAACCCTCACCTTCAATTAAAGGAGAAGGGCAGTGGATCGATGTCGGGGTCAGTTGGCCGGAGATGTTGCTCTCCTCGCCGGCTGTTGATGTTGATTGGAGAGACGAGAGATAGGCGGCGATTTGTCTCGCCGGTGAGAAGAGACGGGAGGGAGCAAGGAGAGAAGAGATGAGAAGAGGAGGGCGGCGAAGAGGAGGGCGGCGGGAGGAGGAGCTAGGGCTGCTTGAGAGAAGAGATTAGAGGGTTTGGTCTTTTTTTAGGTCAAAAATAGGAAGGTTAGGTAGATTTAATTTGAGCCATTGGATTAGTTAAGATGAACGGCTAGGATTTGATCTAGGATTCACTTAAAGGATGAACGGTTAAGATTTAAACTAATGTTTCAAAATTTGGACAAAAAGGGTTATAATTTCAATGAATGAATGGCTAAAATTGCAACTAAAATTGATATAAGAGGCTATAATTGAAAAACGAAATTGGATTGAAGTGGCTAGAATTGCAATGAATTGAATAAGGGAAAAGCTAAAATTGAAAGGAATTAGATTAGAATGGGCTAAAAATTAAATGATTTCGAGAAAAATTAAAGAAATGCTATCCAATTAAAATACTACAAATATTATAACATTTTATATAATAAAAATCACTTAAATTTTAAAACATTTGAATAAAATAATTATTCCGAGTTTTACTTATAATTTTAAAAATATTTACGATAATTTTATAAAGCATGCAAACTAAAATATATAATTTTTAGAAAAAATCGATTAAAAATTTAAACTCGGAATATTTTTAAAAAAACACGTATTTAACCAAATAGCACTTCCGAAAGAGTTATAGGTCTGTCAAAATTGGGTGTCAACATACCGACATCGCGAAGTCGATATTATCTAAATAAAATAATTATTTAAATATACCGACCTCTTTAGGTCGGTATTTATTAATTTATTTTAATATAAACTCACCTTTTGAGGTTGATTTTATTAATTAAAATTACATATACATACATACATACATACATACATATATATATATATATATATATATATATATATACCAAACACATATAGACGTGTGCCTGTTAATTAAAAAAATTAAACATTTGCGAACGAACATAAAAATTTTCAAATAATAATATTATTTTTTGATATTTCTCTGCATTTTTGCATGAAAATAAATTGACGAAAGTTCTTTGATTTTCTTTCTTAAACATTCAATCAAATTAAATAACACTACTTATTTATTTTTTCTTATCATCTAGGCTATCTAAATTTAATGCAAATACTCACTTTTAATTTTTAATATAAATCAATACGAATAAAAAAATCCATCTTCAAAAAGACTCGATTGACTTAGTTAATAACACTACTAAAAAAAGACTCTTGTTCATTGCTAATAACACTACTAAACAATGTTACAACTCGACTGACTTTGTTATAAGGTTGTCAGTGATTTTAAAGAAAGAAAATCAACACAATTTCGTCGGTTATTTTTCACACAAAAATACATAACACTCTTAAAAAGAAATTATTATTTTTTAAAAAGAATTATTTTTTGTTAATTTTTAATTTTTTAACTAAAATTAAATGACACATGTCGATTTAAAATAAGAAGTTGCAATTGAAGAATATATATAAAAATAAATAAATCATAAAAATAGTATTTCGTGTTAAAATGGAACATAAAAAATGGAGTTCAAGGGTTAAAATGGAACAAGGCTAAGATAAAGTGCCAAAATGAAAAATGTGGACAAGTTAGAGGGGTTGTATATGTGTTTGGCCATATATATAATTAGAAGGTATATAATTTAAATTTATAAAATTAACTTGATCGATAAATTAAATTTATTAAATTAAACTTTTGTTGATGTGTAGTTAAATTATATATATATATATATCGATCAAGTTAATTTTATAAATTTAAATTATATACCTTCTAATTATATAAATTTAATTTTATTGATCAACAAAAGTTTATCAATATCAAATTTAATATATAAATCTCCTTGAATTGATCATCGATATTTCTTTAATTGATAATGTATTTCATATCTGAACCACTAGTATATAAGACTTGATTTGTTAAACTACTCGAGGAATATATATATATAATTAATCAACGTATTTCATACTCCGATGAAGTATCCTTTACATGCCATCATAATTAGGAGGTGATCACTACACTTGATATCCATTCAAGATCGAACGTATATAATAATACTATCTCGCATTTCATACTGGAATGGATTATATGTTAGCTCTTCACCTCTACTACATCATGACATGATATATTGAGTTTATGATTAGACAACGGACTGATAGGATTTGTACATTACTCTATAAATATAAGTATAATTATCTCCTAATTCATATCAACGTAGTTTCATACTCTAAATATGGATTATAGATATTTTTTTATTTATTTCACGAATTCTAACATTTTATTTGTAAAAGTATACAAAATTGTTACACTTTTTGAACAATTAATCGTAGGTGTAAAATAAAATTTTAATATTATGCACAATAGTAAAATTATGATTAATAGAAATATTTTAAACATACCGACCTCCGGATGTCGCTTTTATTAAAAGTAATTAGATATATAAAAAATACCGACCTCTCACATTAAATTTTAAGATAAATAAAAAGTAATCATGTTAATTAAATAATATTGACATCGGGAGGTCGGTATTTTATATTAAATTATTTTTTAACTTATATAAAACCGTCATTCGGAGAACAATTTATTTAAAGTTAATTGAAAATATTAATTTATTACATACTATTTAATTTTACCGACATCTGAAAGTCGGTATTATAATTTTTTTTAAAAAAGTGACGGACGGCATCTCTTAGTCCATCGCTTTTTGGTCAAAATATCTAGTCAAACATTTTTAAAAAGCGACGGACAACGTCTCTTAGTCCGTCGCTTTTTAATTATTTTAAAAAAAAAAAATTTTGTTAAAAGCGATGGACGGCATCGCTTAGTCCGTCGCTTTTTTTCGCGTATTTTTGCTAATTAATTATTTTATATATATAGTGACGCAGTCCGTCGGTTTTTATTAAAAATAATTATTTATTATTTTAAAAAAAGTCACGCCGTCCGTCGCTTTTTATTAATTTTAATTGTTTAATTATTTTTTAAATTAGCGACGGACAATATCTTTATGTCTGTCGCTTCTTGGTCAAAATATTTGGTCAAATATTTTAAGAAAGTGACGGACAATGTCTCTTAATCTATCGCTTTTTGGTCAAAATGCTGGCCAAACATATATTTTTTTTAAAGCGACAGACATAGAGACGTTGTCCGTCGCTTTTTTAAAAATATATGCACTAGCGGACGCGATTTTCCCCATTTCTCCATATAAAAAAACAAAATTGAGAAATATTTTGATTTAATTTTATTTAAATCGTCTTCCGGATAATGGTTGTGTAAAATAATAAAAAAATAATTAATAAAATAAAATAAATTAAAACGACGGACAGCGTGGTTTTTGTTTAATTTATAAATAATTTTTTTTACAAAAAGTGACAGACTAAGAGATGCAGTCCGTCGCTTTTTGTAAAATAATTATTTTAATTAAAAAGCGACGGACGGCATCTCTTAGTCTGTCGCTTTTTTGGAGCGACGTTGTCCGTCGCTTTTTCTTCCGTCGTTTTTTAGCAGTTTTTTAGTAGTGGCTCAAGATAGTGATATCATTCTTGTTACGGCTCCAAAATAAGGAACTATTTGGTTAAAACCACTTTTATTTGCATTAGTGAATTGAAAGAATCATCGTCTTTTTAAACAATATCACCCTTTACTTGTAAGGAACCCCATGATCTCATTTTGTTCTTGAAACTTGATCTATATGTTGATGGTCAAGTCCCTGATTTTTCATTGTTCACTTCACCTAGACTCTTCTCAACTCATTTTACCTATGCTTCATTGCCAAAATTAGTCAAAGATTCAAAAACCAAACTTGTTTACTTATATTGGAATTCAAGGGACACTTCATTTTTATGTGACATTTTGCAAATAATTTAAGACTTGATGATAAAATAGATACTAATTACATTGAAGAAATGTTTGATGTTTCTTAAGGGTGTGAGTCTTTATGGCCTGTTTTGAAATCACGTGTTGGATTATTGGAAAGAAAGTATAGAAAAATATGATAAATTAAATTTCTTGATGTATGAAGAAATTAAAGAGCAACCTAAAATACACTTAACGAAATTCTTGGAATGTCCATTTTCCACTAAGGAAAAAATATTCTGGAGTTTTGGATAAAATATTGAGAATGTATAGCTTTGGGAATTTGAGGAATTTGGAGGTGAATACAAATGGGAAATTGCCAGCTGGAGTGGAAAATAAAAATTTCTTTCGTCAAGGGGAAGTTAGAGATTGGAAGAATTATTTTACTATCAAGTTCTATCGAGATGAATGATAAACTCAATCATATCATTGAACAAAAGTTTCAAGGATATGAATTTAAATTTTCATATATTTAATTAGACATTAATATGCTATAATATGAATTGAATACATTTTATTTATTTTGAAAATCAATGTAAAAGTAGTTGAGAGTAATGTAACAAGACCAAACAACAAAGCTCTATTATAGCACTGATGATATATATTATTTTAAATGTTCATTATTCAAATTGTTGCAATTTATGTATTAATTAAAATGTACTGTTCTTTTAGTGTGGTTCCCCCTTCTATTGATTGTTCACGAAATATAAAAATGTGTCGAGTTCAACTATGAATAGATGTACTTTTATTATACTACAGTATACCAAATTAATTGTATTCTTTCATATAGAAGTGTTGTTGTAATATACCACAAATATAATAAACTAGTTAACATGTTCGCGCTTCGCGCGATCATAACAACTATTTTAGAGACAAAATTTTCTTTTAAAGTAGCGCATACTAAAAAAGAAGAAATATAATCAATACTTAGGTAAAAAATTTGAAGTGTTTATCATAATTGTTTCAATTTATAAGATACAATTTTCTTATTATTTTGTTGGGGTGAAAAAAACATGTTTTATATTTTGAAAAAAAAATACAAACTTAATTTTCTGCTTAATTTTGTATTTGCCGTTGATCATCAAATCAAAAGTAAATAATTCGTCCTCCTCATTTTTTAAAAGAGGGATGCTTATTTTTTTATGAGGAACTACTGAACTTAGACCTTTTTTAAATCATTCCTCAATATAATTTATTTAACAAAAAATCATACTTGTTAGGTAAGGAATATTTTTTTTAAATCTGTATTTTTGTGCAAGTTAAAATATGAAAAATAACAAAAGGTATGTCAATAGTAATACAAAGGAAAGAACGAATAATATTTTCTAATCAAATAAACGATAAATATATAAAATCCTAATAATAAAATTGAAAAGCAATCAATATTAATGTTTCAACAAACAACTCGATACAAAATTATATCGTCATTTTTATTTTATTTAATTATCAAAGAATTATTACACAAATAATAAATAATGAATATTTTAACTCTTGAGGAGTTACAAAACTCACTAGATGTGTAATTATTTAGAGAAAATCAAATTTTAAAAATAATGACAAAAAGCAAAAATAAAAGAAAAGAAAAGGAGAAAAAGAATAAGTAAGACTCTTACTATATAATAATTTTTGCTATTGTCTATTTTTATATCATATCGAAATTATTTATAATTCTTTTTCGTCTTCACACAAATAAAAAAGTTTATCTTTATAACTCAATATATTTCACTAAAATAGTACGTCAATTCATTTTAGTGTGGATTTTGTATGTTTCGTTGTGGTCGTTTTATTTAATTACTAAAAAGTTAGAAAATATAAAAATATATTTCATTATTTTAGTACAAACTTTGAAAATCTTGAATGTTAATAAATAATATATACTCCCTATATTTCAAAATAAGTTAATTGTTGAGCCATTTTTCATAGTTCAAAATAAGTGAATTGTTCAAAGTTTAAGGAAGATGTTGAAAAATTCTTTCAATTTTGCCCCTCATTTACAATGTTAAATAATTATAAATAAAATGAATTTTTGATTACGGAATATGTACACAGCGTCATTAGGAAAATAAATCATTCATTTTTAAAGTTATTTAGAGCGCTCATATATGTAACATATAAATGACTTAATTTTAAGTAATTTTAATATATGCTATAAATGAAAGAAAAATGGGAAGAAGTCTTAAAAAGAGAGAAAGAATAAGGTAAAAGGGAATGGAGGAGACATGTTATTTAAGTAAAAAAATATAAATAGATAAAGATTTTTTTAAGTCATGAGATGGATCAACCAACTAATAAAAAGAACAACGCAACACAGTAGTATTTTTCTATTTTTTTTTTTATAAAAAAAAACAAAGTTAGAGTATGGCTTGTTACCAAAAGCTTACAACCACAAATAGAAAAAACATATGCATCCGTGAAAATGTTCTTACATGTAAACCTTGAATAGTTGATGTGCAAATGATAGACTAAAATTTAAAGCCATTATATTTTGGGAAAACTAAATGTAGACGTAATGAAGAGAATCATAGAAAGGAGTTGAGGAGATATGTCATTTAAGTAGAAAATGTGAATAGATAGAATGAGGGGTAGTAATGTGGGTAGATAAATGTGATAGATGGAATGAGGGATAGTAATGTGGGTAGATAAATGTGATAGATAGAATGAGGGGTAGTAATGTGGGTAGATAAATGTGATAGATGTTACATGAGTTGAGTTATAAGAAACTAATGACCATGAGAGTTACAAGAACTAATGGTCATATAGGTTATAAGGACCAATAGTCATCTTCTACCACAATTTATACCCACTGACTTATGGACTTAGTATTTTATTTTAATAATAAAATGCAAATACACCAACAAGAAATTTGTACCTTATTATCATTATTAGTTTTTACAAGTTGTACGCCGAACTTTGTCGCTAGTAATCAGCTATCTTACTAAAGATAGTGGCATTCCGTTGTTGCTCAAATTTTAAGTCTGCCTTTGATAATCGTCACGTACAGTCATTTCTCAATTCCTTATTTCACTTTCAAATAAAGTTAAAAATTATTGGAAAAGGGAACTCTCATAGCTAAATGATTACAAAAAAAGGGCGCAACACTCTATATATATTCATGCATGTTTATAGAGCATGGTAATAATTATGAAGCTTTAAATTCGTGCAAGTTTAAATAACTTGATAAGTTGAGTATTATATACTCCCTTCGTTCACTTTACTTGTCTATCATATTAAAAATAATGTTTTACTTTTATTTTTTTTACTTTAGCATATCAAGAGAAAGCCAACTTTTTTTTAAAAAAAAATTATTCTTAATATTAAATTTTCATTTTCCCAAATTATTCCCAAGTCCATTAAGACTATATAAAAATTAATATGAATATTATAGTAAATATTCACGTCATTATTTTTTTAAAAGAGTGCAAAATTTATTGGGAATAAGTAAAAATAAATGGAGGAAGTATATAGTTAAATTGGAATTTTTTTGTTGTTGTTTAAATTAAGATTTTCATGGTTATAAATTAAAGAAGAGTGATATAATAACACTAAAAACTAATCTTGAAATTAAAATCATTATTTGACAAAAAGGACAAAATAGCTTGTGATGGATGACCCAATCTCATGTGCCACAACTTGTATGCTTCTTCATTTCCATAAGTAGCTGCTGCACTTATTGCTTCCTTTTCCTTTGAGCTGACTTTATTTACCTTCAACACATACAACCCATCTTCCTCTCTATCAATCCCCTTCACCCTGCCACTGTGAAGGTCCTGAAATATACAAAAATCAGGGAAAAAATTTACAGAGCAAGATAGTTCATTGGTTAATTTCGACACTGCCAAAAGATTGAACTTAAATTCTGGAACATGAAGAACATTAGTAACTGTTCCTTCCTTCAATATAGTTGTACCAACATGTGTCACATTTGCCTTGTCTCTTGTAGGTAAGTATACCTTGTTCCTGCTAGAATTATATACCTGCCTACCTTGTTCTAGTAAGCTTAAACTTGATGAAATATGATGTGTTGCTCTAGAGTCTACAATCCACTCTCTTCAAGGAATTCCTGACATTAGAAAAATAATTGTACCTTTGATGTTTGCCTGTTGCTCCTCTGCATCTTTGTTAAGTAGGTTAACAAGCTGCTTGTATTGATCTTCAGTGAAATATGGTCCTTTGTTATCAGCTGTATCACAAGGTCCCTTGGACATCTGTCCTCCTTGCTGAAACTGCATATGGAAACCAAGACATGTTCCTGTATTAATGGCACCAGATCCAACAACATTGTTGGCATTATCAAATGGTTGACCTCTAAAACCACCTTGTTTCTTCTTCCCTTTATCTCCAGGATAGCCAATGATTTTCCAGCACCGACTCTTGGTATTGTTAGGATTTTGCTCTGATTTTCTTATCTTATTTGATGTTTATTTTTTTCCTTAAAGAAAAGTCAAAGTATAATCATAAATGTTTGAATTTTTTCTGAAAGGAAAATATAATTTTCTTCCATATTTGGTTTATTCTTTCCTTAGAGGAAATGTTTGGAGATCTATAAACTGAAGATCTCTATTCTCATAGCATAACACAATAGTATCTACAATGTAGACATTTAAAGAGTTTAGTTTATAGGGAGATTTATTCTCTCAACAGTTATAATATTTTTCTTTTAAATTAGTTTTCATATTAATAATATTATGTTTTAGTATCGCTTTATTTGTCATCTAATTTACCAACCATATTATTTGCAATTATAAGCTTCCGCATGACGCCCTAATCACCCTTTTGAACCCAACAAGTGGTATCAGAGCATATGGTTCAAAGATCTGATGGTTCAATGATCTAATGCTTGAATGAGGTTGAAGACAGGTTCAAGTGGTTTCAAATCAATTTGCAACTAATTTGATGATAAAAAAGATTTTTGTCCAGCTACATGTGGAGAAAAAATTAAAATCATATTTTCAACATTCCTGTTGCTGCATCTTTGAAAATAAAAATAAAATATTTTAAAACCATTTTTAACCCATATATTTTAAACTTTATTTTTAACCATGACAAGCAGCAGTGATGAAGACTATATGAAGAACGAAGATATCATGCATGTGAAGAAGACAGATCAAGTTTTGTCAAGAAAATCTAGCCAACAGGGGAGATTTGTTAGGGTTTTACCCTGATTTTCTTACTTTGTTTGAAGTTTATTTTTTTCCTTAAAGAAAAGTCAAAGTATTATCATAAATACTTGAACTTTTTCTAAAAGGAAAATATAATTTTCTTTCATATTTGGTTTATTCTTTCCTTAGAGGAAATGTTTGGAGATCTATAAATTGAAGATCCTTATTCTCATAGCATGACACAATAGTATCCACAATGTAGACATTTAAAGAGTTTAGTTTATGGGGAGATTTATTCTCTCAACAGTTATAATATTTTTCTTTTAAATTAGTTTTCATATTAATAATATTATGTTTTAGTATCGCTTTATTTGTCATCTAATTTATCAACCATATTATTTGCAATTATAAGCTTTCGCATGATGCCCTAATCACCCTTCATAACCCAACAGGTATGACCCTTCATATGACAATGATCACACACTAGTGGTGGCTTGTGGTGTGGAGGACCACGTGTACTGCCAGCTTGCATAGCCAATGGCTCACTACTTCCATTCCCATCAGTGACATTATGCACACTCATGGATCTCTCACCTTCGTCCTCAATTATCATAGCATACACTTGATTAATTGTAGGAGCAACAAATTTTAGAAGAATCAGACAGCCTTCTAGTCTTATAATACGATTCATTAAGGCCATTGAGAAATTGCAGTACTCTTTGGTCTTGCAAATGCTGCACATAGTCCTTAGATTTAGGACATACACAGCTAGGACTTGGTACAATCATGTCATATTCATCCCATAATTCCTTCAACTTTGAAAAATAAACATATACAAAACTTGTACCTTGAGATAAAGTTGCTATTTCCCTGTGCAACTGGAAGATTCTGACTCGATTCACCTTGTTGAATCTCTCATGCAAATCGTCCCAAACTGCATGTGAACTTGAGCCATACACAATGCTGTTTAGTAGATCCTTGCTGACAGAATTCATGATCCAGGAATGAACAATAGCATCACACTTTTCCCACTGGTCTGTTAGCTCTGCATAAGACTCCTTCAGACATTTTCCATTGATGAACCCTAATTTTTCCCTTTGCGAGAAGAGCAATCTTCATAGATCTACTCCATAGGTCATAGTTTTCAGTTCCTGCTAACTGAACTGGAACAAGCACAGATCCAGGCGTATCAGAAGCTTGGAGGTGCAACACATGATTGTGATCTATATCCGGCATTGTTGCAGTGAGTTATCGATCAAAGTAAACTGAAATTCGAAAGAACAGAGTATTGGAAAAGAATCAAAAGAACATAGTGTTGGAGAAGAATCAATGTCCACAGAATCAACTCAGATCTTCGTGCTCTGATACCATGCTAAAATCCAAAATAATTCCATTGTTATGGAACATTTGAGAGAAACAAAGAGTTGCAGGGAAGAGTGATTTGTGGAGAATGAAAACTTGTGTTCAATTCATTAGCTAAGTTATACATATATACAGAAAACTGTAACTAACTTCTCTAACAAAATATCTAACAACTAACTTAATACAGCTGACATGTCATGCCTTTTAGCACTAACAGTGTTACTAACTAGTCGACTAATAGTTGCAACTAATTAACTAATTTCTGATTTAGCTAAAATCTAATATGTAGTCTTCTAACATTTAGGCTCAGTATGTAAGAAAAAATAAAAAATTAACCCTCTTATATGTCTAACCAGGATTAGAAGTCATTATACTTGAGCATTAGCTTCATCTTCCGAGAGCAAAACCCAAAATCATCTACTATATTTGGACTTCCACTTAAAATTGTCCTTATTATTCTTTGATGTGCAGTACTAATAGTTTCTTATCTTCCTGAATTTGGAGCACATTTAGAGCATGTTTAGATTTGTATATTTTAAGTGTTTTAAAGTCGAAATAGTTTTAAAGCAAATTTAGAGTGTTTGGATAGATTAAAAGTGCTTATAAACCCTTGATTTTAAGCTACAATTAATAAAAATAATCCAAAAGACAAAAGTTAATATCCTTGATTATTGAATATGTGCAGATGCTAATTATACAATATTGATCAATGGTGAGCCTATTCTCTCTCTCTCTCTCTCTACATGATTGAGATAAGGGGATCCACTATCAACTTTTTTTCCTATAGCTAGAAATACTTGAGTAGATCCTTGAGTAGCTTGAGAGCAAGCAATTCCACCAAATTCCATCAAAGTTGTGCAAAGCTTGGAATTACTCATCTCAATTTTGCTAATTATAATAAAGCTTAAATCAAAATCAAATTAATACTAATACAAAAAGAAAATCAATTCAACACTAAGAATGACAATAATATTGAATATTTGTTCTTTAGTTTTACATTGATTTAGACAATTAAAATACATAATCTAATTTTAATTTCCTTTAATATTTAGTCATGTAACTAATACTTATTAAACTTATTTTAGCATGATTTAGTACTTTTAAATTATGATAATTTTCATTATGACTTGTTAATTTGCAATATTTATTTTACGCGATTTCATTATTATTATTTTTGTTAGATATTTTAGTGTCATTAATTATATCATATTTTGTGTTATTTTTTTAAGAAACACGTTAAATAGTTGTATTTTGGTAGGACTAAATAAATATTTGAAGTACAAGTAATTATATGTTTGTGTGAATACTTTACCGGAAAAACCCGAAAATCCGAAAAAATTCGAAAAAACCCGAGGTTGAAAAACCCGAGTTTTCTTGGTTTGGTTTGGTTTATAAATTTAAAAATCCGACACAAATGATTTGGTTTGATATTTGAAAAATCTGAACCAATCCGACCATGTACACCCCTATATATATATACTAGATAAGGCATGCCCGTGCTAACACACGGGCCCAATAATATAAATCTGAAACTCTTTTGGGGTGCTTGATGATAGTCAGCAAGATGGGATATTACTCGAGAATTTGAGTTTGACTTAGCAATAAGCATTTAAATTTATATTTGAATAGTTCATTCTAATAACATGATTGAATATATTTTAAGTCAGATAAATTATGG
The DNA here is from genome assembly GCF_019186545.1 of Solanum stenotomum. Taxonomy (NCBI): domain Eukaryota; kingdom Viridiplantae; phylum Streptophyta; class Magnoliopsida; order Solanales; family Solanaceae; genus Solanum; species Solanum stenotomum. The sequence goes on from NC_064287.1 coordinate 36,101,445, forward strand.
ATATGTAACAATCAAGAGGAAAAAGATCGTATCAACTATTCTGTCTGAGAATTAGTGGTACTTCCAATAGTATTCAATCAGGGAAAGATCTTAAAAAAAAATTATTTGATGCTTTTTTGATTTAGTAAGGTGGGCAACTAATTTTAGTTTTGGATGAATTTTTCCTCTTCCTGAGAATTAGTGGTACTTCCAATAGTCTTCTTCCTCTTTCTCTTTTGCTCAGTTTTGGATGAATTTCTTCCCTAATATTTCGATTTTAGATTACAAAGAGGCGTGACGTGGATAATCTTTTATTTCATCTATTTTGTTTTAATATCAAAGTAAAAAAAAGTTAAATAATATTTCCTTAATTTGTTTCAATTTATATAACATTTTTCATTTTTCAAGAGTCAAACAATTTAGGTTTGATCGAAAATTTGCAAGTGGAATCTTCAATTGTTTTGAAATGAAATTTATATATTTGTAAACTACGCAAAAGTACTATAAGTCTAAAAAATTGGTAATCTAAAATAATTAAAAGATATATAAAAATTTTACTGCTAATGATAAGATTTTTTGAATCTCAAAATTCAAAAAGTGTCACATAAATTGAAAACGAATAGAGTATTAGTTTAAAATAATGAGTAGAAGTGTCAAAATAGCTTGCCTAAAAAAATAGTGAACAAGAAGTATAGAGCGAGAATAAGAAGAGGAGGTGGAGCCGGGGACACGTGTGGAGTGTGGAGGAGTAAAAAGTTATGTAATATTGACGCATTAACTACACCGCTTATCATTTTATTTACAAGAAGAAGAGACGTGGAGGTTTTTAATTGATTTGGTAGTAGTACTGTACATACATGTAACTTTTGTATCAATGCAATAGAGATGGTCATGTAGCAGCCAAGTTAAATGAAACGGGAAAAGGGCTTTTGGTCGACAAGCAGCACGATCCTAAGCTCCTCTCGTTCGCCTCTTATTATATAAGAGAATTTATGATAAAAATTATATTTTCAAAATTCAAAAATATATATCATATAAATAGATGTGTGTGCTATTCCCCTTTCTTATATGTAATATTTGTTACACTTTGTATTATTTATATAACTTATTTGAAAACATGCACAATTAATTTAGTAAAGTATGAAAATTTATATATTATTTTATGTAAGATAAAAGATGAACTAACTGAAATATAAATAATTAAATTCTCATTATTAATACTTATATAAAATTACAGGTAAAAAGAATTACAAATGAAAATAAAAGAAAAGGATGTTACCTAGGTTTGAAACTGGGACCTTGAACATGAAAAGGGAACCTTTGGCCAGTAAGTCAAGCTGCTTTAATGAGGGAAGCACACAGCTGAAGCAGTCATGTTGACGGCCAGCTGTGTGTTATTCCCTCTTCTTATTATAATATTATAATATATATATATATATATATATATATATATATTTCAAGACTGTACTCGCAGATTCACAAAATTATTCCGGAGTCCTGGTTTATAGCATTTTCTTAGAAATATTCATAATAATTCTTACGAATTAGGAAAATTGTTGGTCCTAAAACATAGAAGGTATTGGATTCTTCATTTTAACGTTCAAAACTTGAATGAATTATTTCTTAATTTTACTTTAAAAATTAAACTCATCAGTACTGAATTAATAAATATTCTTCCCCTCTTGTCTTATGCAATATCTATTTTACTTTTAACATTTTCAATCATCCATCTTTATAAGAGTGGAGAATTTCCATTATTTAAATTGAGGGAGAGTTTAATTTTTAAAACAAAATTGAGGGGCTAAATGATATTTAGCCTTTTCGTAAGTTAGTTCAATTTTTTGCTTCTGATACCTTTATAACATGATGTAAAATGATGTTTTTGTATATAACAATAATTACTTAATAATTTCCACAAAAAAAATAATTGATATATATGGTGAAGTTTTTTTTAATCGATTTAAATCATATTTATAAAATTATTATTTCTATCAGTTTGGATCATCTTCTGTCAATTGAATTGACAATAGGAGAAAATTTGTTTATCCACTTTGTAATTACTTTACTAACAGATTTTGTTTTTAAAAAATAAATATAGATCTAAATTTCATCATAAAAATATAAATATATAATAACCCCAATTCAAATTTGAGGAGAATATATGTATGTACTTCATCTGCTTAAATTCTAAAAATAGCTAAATATCATTTCAATACTCACTTTATTTGACACTTAAAAATTTAGTAAAATAGTTGTTGCATACGTATCATTTATCAAAAGATTAAAAATTATATAGGTAAAGTAAAATAGTGGATTCCTAAAATATGGGTAGCTGATTAAGAATTTTCTTCATCCTATCTAAAACTCCCCAATTAAATTATTTTAATTTATAAATCAAAATTTAACATAAAATAAAATAAAATAACAAACTCACAAATAAGAATACCACTAAAAACGTAAATCACATTTTTTGGAAAATTAAATTAAATATATGTAATTATATTAAATAATAAATTATAATTTTTAAAACAAAATACAAATAAAACATGCATTAACTGAAAGTCCTATTTTAAAATATACTATTTAAAAACCCACTTCCCCTAAATTTCCTCTCCAGTTCACACTTTACTCTCAATTTCATAATATTTTTTAGAAACATTAATTTCAAATTTTAAATTAAATAATAATATAACTGAAAGTTTAAAAACTAAATGATAATCACTATTTTTAAAGAGTGAAACTGTCTGCCACTTCATAATTCAACCTATAAAAGCATCATGCTTCTTAATATCTTTAAGTTGATGATAATTGGATATATCAATGAGATATTATATATTCTATAAAATTTTTTTATTTTTTGGTGATCTGTATGAGTATTATTAGCAGTGTTTTACACAAATGTACAATGCTTGGTAGAGATATGTATTATAGTTTTTGCTAATTTGTATAAAATTTTAGATGCTAAATTATTTATTTTATACACGTTGATAAGATAATTAATTTTCTAAGCTATGCATATATTCAATTGTCTTTCGTATCGAATGAGAATATGAGAAATGAGAAGCGTTTTTGTTTTATATGAAAATCTTTTAGTAGTAATTTTTTTTGCTTAATATCTAAATGAGTATTATTATTTTGTCACTAATTATTTTAGTTATTTTTGCATTGAATTGATTTCTTCATAATTTTTTTCAAGTGCGGTTTTTAGTGAATGATTATGTTTAAACAATTATATTCACATTAAATTTAAAATTTTCAATAAAATACATATTACAAAATTAAATATTTTGAGTTTAAATTTTATATATTATTTTTAATTCAATCCAAAGTATATAGAGAAAAAATGGGGCATTTTTAAATTTTTAAATTTTAAATTCTATGAAAAAATAGGACAGTTTTAACTTTTAAATTTTAAATTCTATAGAAAAATGGGGTTGTTTTAAATTTTAAATACGACAGCTTTTGTTTGAATGTGTATAAAAACTATATAAAAATAATTATTTTTTTTATAGAGAAGTGGGATAGTTTTAAATTTTAAATACGACATATTAGTTTTAATGTGTATTAAAAAAAATATATATAAAAAAAAAAATTAAAATATGTATATATATATATATATATATATATATATATATATATATAATTTGAGAAAGAGCATATTATAGATAAGATGAGAGTATTTATGATTTTGAATACTCTAAAAAGTAAATAAACTAAGTTATGCTAAGAAATTGTTATTGTCAAATTTAGACAATGAACTATGCTTATATACTTATATATTTATTTATTTACATAAATATTCTATTATAACATAAATGTGTTAAATGTTAACATTCTCTCAAATAAACTTTACAATATCATTTTATAATAAGTTAAATTTTAAAATTGTCAATAAATCAATATTTACAATTACATTTATCAATTAACAGCGCAACGCGCGAGTACGTATATAAATATGTTATAATATGAATTGAATGCAGTTTATTTATTTTGAAAATCAATGTAAAAGTAGTTGAGAGTAATGTTGTAACGACCTGATTCCGTCGTTAAGGAAAAGCCAATGGAAAAGAATTGGACCAGAAAAACTTTTGAGTAGTAACTTGAAATTTCCTAGCCTAGTCCAAATTTGGACGAAATCGGAGTCAGGCGAGTCTAGGGAAATCTAGTAATGAATGAGAAGTATAATAATGAAATTTATTGCGTGCGTGGATAGCTAAGAAGTTAAGGAACCCGTACGACTTTACGGAATTGAATTCGGGCTAGTAGAACTCTCAGAATTGATCTTAGCGTGAACGGGTATTTTTTGAGTGTCGTGGGATGAAGATGTGTTGTGAAATGGGGGTTTGGAGCTCTTAACATTCTGTTTCGGTGCAAGTCAATGTGGCGGGTTGGGGCTGCAATAGCAGGACAGTCGCAATTTAAGTCAGAAATAAACCCCAAAATCGTTTTAGTGTGCAAGTTTCGACTTTGAGAGCTAGGAGACGACCCCAAGTGCTTTCTTGACAGTTTTCCACCATTCTTGAGGCTAAAGGTAAGGTTTTAACTCCCTGAATCCATTTTTGATTCGTAGAATATAAATTCGTGGGTGATTATCGATGGGGGAGGGTTTTGATCTGGAAATTATGGTGGAAAAGCCCTAATATGGGTATTAGGATCTTGGGTTTAGTCTAGGGTTATTGGGTTTGTTATATTTTGGATAATTAGACCTTTGATTGTTGATTCTTGCATATATTAATTGTTTGTAGACCTAGAACAAGCGGAAAGAATCCGAAAAGGGAAGATCCAAGTGCCTAAGGGGATTCAAGCTTGGATTCGAGGTAGGTGATGGTTGTGATTTCATGTTAGTGTGATATATATTTGTAATTGCTGATTATAATGTATGTATGTATGTGAATGTTGCATTATTAATCACCCTAATTGTAAATGAGGATAATTAAATAATTGTATGTCATGAATCACCTCTTGCTATATGATTGTGAGAATATACATTGTGATTGTGATTGCGGTTTGTTGAATGGCTCAGGTGTTACGTTCTGACACACTAACTTGGATCGGTTGCCACGTTTTGGCACAAATATGGGATCGGTTACTACGTTCCGACATAAATATGAGATCGATTGCCACGTTCCGGCATAAATTTGGATTGGGTACCACGAACCGGTACACTAACAATTTGGGTTGGGTTCCAGGAGATGACCATTGAATTGTGTTGTGTATATACTTGTGATGATTATGTTCATATCTAATGATGATTGATATTGGAAGATTGTATGTTGCTCTAAAATGATAACCAATATGTATTGTTGAGAACGTGGAATGCTACATTGATCCTGAAAAGATGACTAATATATGTTTGGTATATGCCTATTTTATAATGTTGTGATTACTTGCATGTGTTTCACTTATTGGGATAGCCGTGTGATCCTACCAGTACACAGTGGTTGTGTATTGATACTGCACTTGCTTATTCTTTGTTGAGTACAGGGCATCTTTAGGCGACTATTGATAGACCTCAACTAGATGACTATTAAGCGTGACCGGATTCAAGGGTGAGCTAGTTCTTTCAAGCTGCCATGAATCTTTCTTGTTTAAGTCCACTCTCTTCGGACTCAGACTATTTGTTAAAGGTGTTTGTTTAGTTTCGGGGTTGTACCCTTGTTCTTAGACTTGTCGTTCGTAGAGTTTTGGTACAATGACTTTCAGGTTCTAGGGGTTGAATTTCCGCATTAGTTTGGTTAGTTAAGTGTTTAAACCTTTGGAGTTTATGGGGTCTCCATTTTTATTGTCATTTAAACCTGCTTCTGTATCTTTAAATGCCTTAGTTTTTTGTTAAGTTGTTAGTTGGGTTGTAGTAATGGTTCTCCCACTGGAGGGTTAGTGTTGGTGTTAATCACGACGGTCTGGATAGTGACAAAGTTGGTATCAGTGTCCTAGGTTCATTGATCTTATTGTACCAAAATGAGTCTAGTAGAGTCTTGTAGAACGGTACGAAGACGTCCGTACTTCTCCTCGAGAGGCTATAGGATTTTAGGAAAAACTCACTTCTTTCTACTCCTTCGTGCTATGACTTGAATCCAATTGGTATCTGGGTGATACAAATTGGTATCTTTCCTCCTTTACTCTATGGTCTGAACTAGAGCAACAAAAGTGGTAACACTTCACTAATAAGATAGGATGTGTATAGACTACTGACAGTTAAATAGGGTCACCATTCGGAACAAGTATCCACTACCTTGGGTAAATGATCTTTTGGTGCATCAGTTTACATTTTTCTCTTGTACTGGGAGACCGGTAATGGTCATCTATGGAACAAACTAATTTAGAAATTAGGCTTGTCTGTGAGTTGTAACTTGAAAGTTGTGAATGTGTGTTCCTTGTTACCTGAGTTAACTGTGACTATGGAAGTTGTATTTGCTTGGACGTGATGATATGATCATGTGCATAATAAATGTGGGTCTGATTTTTGATATGCTGGCTGAATTGATTGAAACTATGTAAGTTGTAACTGTTGAGTATCGTGAAACTTGTTGTGAAAAGAAGGTCACGACTAAGTTCGATGCAAGGGTCTAGATAATGTACGAGGTGATTCATAAGAAAGATCTGGACGTGTCTTGCGCTTGAGTAATAACCGCGTGAGTGTTTGGGTGTATCTTAGGGATGTATGAGTTATGGTGTTAAATTAATGAGAATGAGTTGGATTGTGTATTGTTGGATTGACTTGGAGTAGACAATGATTATCCTAAATTGCTCAGTAAAGCTGAAACCCGTTGGGAGATTTAGAAAAGAGAAAAACCCCAGAAAAAAAAAACTTATTCCCTGGGTACTATTTTCGTCTGAGCCACTGGGGCGGGATTTTTTCCGCCAGAGCAGGACAGGGCTAGACATAACCTCAGCCATGCCTCATCTATTTTCCCCAAGTCTCCTTATAGAACCCGAATCGAATTCGAACTAACCACTATAATCCAATCAGTGTTCAGCAATCGATGATAGACTATAAAATCTTGTAATAAATCGAATGTTGTCAAAACAACAAAAAAAAAACTGGCATTATGTTATTACAAAAACAAAATGGGTGTGCAAAATTTCTAAGTGTGAATTTTGGTTGACTTCGGTTGTCTTTTTGGGGCATGTAGTTCAGAGGAATGGGTAATGGTAGATTCCCAAAAGATTGAAGTAGTCAGGAATTGGGTCCGACTTAGTTCTATAACTGAAATTAAGAATTTCGTGAGGCTCACTAGCTACTATCGTCGCTTGTGAAGGGATTAAAGTCAGATTTGCAGATTCAAGTTTATAGGTAACAACATTCAAGAAGTTTTGGTAAGGGACGGTTAGATAATGAACACCATTACTTTGGAAAATGCATTTAGTATTGTTGTCATAACATGTATGGGTTGTTTAGCAAATGATGAAATTAAGTTATGTCTGTTGAGGTTCGAAGTTATACTACGATTTCATGGATTGTTTGTATATCAAGAAGAGGTGAGGATATGACTGCTCTAATAATAGCGAGGTTTACTTGGTTAAGTTATTAAGTGTGTTACAATTGTGGAGAACCTGGGCATATGAGGAGGTTGCCTGTCAAGATGACAGGGCTTAGTTTTATGCCTTTTCGGGCAAGATCGAGGCTGAGGGTCTGATGCAGTGATCACAAGTACTATTATTATTTGTGACTGGATGGCTAATGTGTTGTTTGATCTGGATTCTACTTATTCTTATGTGTCCATGCGATTTGCCTCAGAATTTGATATGATTTGTGATAAACTTGATGCCCACATCTATGTTTCTACCCCAGTTGAAAAGTAGTCATAGTCACCCACGTATATCGTGTTGTCTTGTAGTGTTTATGGATTTTCAGATTTGGGTTGATTTGGTTATGTTGGATATGACTGACTTGATATAACTTGGTTGTCCCCATATTATGTCGTGCTTAATAGTAATGCTAAGTCGGTTACTCTAGAGATTTCAAGTAGGGAAATGTTAGAGTGGGAAGGGGGTACAAGCCTAAGTCAACTAAGGTCATATCTTTTATGCGGGGTGGAAACTGGTGGGGCGGGATTGTTTGGCGTGATTGGCTCATATTCGGGATGTTGAGGTCGAATACCCCTCTATTGAGTCTATTCCTGTGGTGTCAGAATTGAGAGAGCTTAAAGCTCAAATCCAGGAGCTTCTTGAATAAGGTTTTATCTCTCTTAGTGCTTCCTTGTTGGGTGTTCCTGTCTTGTTTGTTAAGAAGAATGATGGTAGTATGAGGCATGTAGATTTTATCTTAAGCCATAAAGGGGTGGATTAATACCAGGTTGACAAACTTATAGATAAAGAAAGTCCCATTGAGTATACTTGGGTGAAGGCAATTGAAGTATTTTAATAAGAAAGTGCGCATAAAAATTGGGTTAGTCCTTTGAATTTGATGGGTATACCTGAGTTTGAGGTGTCGTGTTGATGAAAAGTTTGACCTTATAGTGATAGTCAGGGCTGACTGAGCATAAGGGTAATAAAAATTTGTGATGGAATGCAACTATATAATAAGATTGGCTGGCAACTATTGAAAAAGACTTGAGAAAAGAGTGTACATACATTAGCTCGAGTGTGATGATAAGTGTTTGGTTCTTGTTTTTGAGCTTAGTAATGAGTATGATTGAAGTTTTAGCAAAAAATATTGTAAGATCGATGGAGATGCAATCAATGATAAACGGAGATCCATGAATTCATAAAAATCTTCAAGGTACAAGCTAATGTTAATAGAGAAAGGGATTATGTTATACGGTGGAAATTACAATTCGAATTTTTCATTGTAAGTCTACAGTCGTGGTGATGTATTTTGTCAAGGTATGAATTGGCAAGGTGAGAAATGATCAATTGTATCCGGTATTGAGCATTTGAAAGAACTTACACATGGGTTGAGTCGTAAGTTTTCTACTATTGATTGTTAAGTACCTAAGAAAGGTTTCATTTTAAAAAAGTGTTGGTTTATAATAAGGTAAATGGTCAGAGTGTTTATGATGGTTGTTAGTATTGTGAGTATGATTCACTAGCTATTCTCTAGTGTGTTTTCACTTTTGTGGGTGGATCCCTAGTGGTGGATCAGGGGTACCAAATCCCGCGATGTACTCTTGGTTGAGTGGGAAGATTGAAAAGATTTGGTTATTTCGAATGACATAATTGGTGTTGTCTTGGAGTTGTTAAAGTATTTTAGTGGATCGACATGTACCACTTGCTTATGAGAATTCATAGAAGAGCTACCCTGTGTGATCATGATTGTCCGGCAATTTTAATATTCATCTAGTCATCGAGGTCATGTATTGATTGTGTATGGATTAATGTGGGGATCATTGGGTCCAATTATACTATTCTTAAGGATAATCTACAATCATAATTGTTAAATCTAGCATTCAATAGTATGGTTAGAGGGTGGTATGCTTGGACATATCCCTCAATGAGTATATGATGTCTACAGATCAAAATTTGTAACTTAAGCTCATGGAAATTTATGTTGTGAGAAGGAGATGTTGATAAGAACTATGAGTGGTTGAGTATTATGAGTGTGTGGGTTGGTTCATGTCCACCTCTAATTGTAGCGAGTATTGATTTAGAATTTTATCATGCTTATGTGAGAAAGGATTAGTCCTGATGATTGTGTTAAAGTCCTTGATAACATGTGGCAGACGTGAGTACGATCAACTTTGGTGGTTATTGAGAATAGCTTTTGTTGTAGTTAAGTTTACATACAACAATAATTATCACTCGAGTATTGTGATGACTTCATTGAGGCATTGTATGAGAGGATGTGTAGATCACCCATAGGGTGGTTTGGGGCTGAAGATGTAAAACCTTCAGGAGTTGATTTGGTGAAGGATGCTCATGACAAGGTGAGAAATATCCAAGCTAGGCTTCTAGCAGCCCAGAGTCGACAGAAAAAGTATGCGGGACAAGTATCCACAGTGATTCAACGATTCAGATACTACTCTACTCTTACTTTAGCCAGTCTTTCCTAGTTGATCACTCGGGGACGAGTGATGGGTAAATTGGTATCTATTATAACGACCTGATTCCGTTGTTAGGGAAAAGCCAATGAGGAAAGAATTGGACCAGAAAAACTTTTGAGTAGTAACTTGAAAATTTCTAGCCTAGTCCAAATTTGAACGAAATCAGAGTCAGGCGAGTCTAGGGAAATCTTGTAATGAATGAGAAGTGTAATAATGAAATTGATTGCGTGAGTGGATAGCTAAGACGTTAAGGAACCCATACGAATTTACAGAATTGAATTCGAGCAAGTAGAACTCCTGGAATTTATCTTAACGTGAATGGGTATTTTTTGAGTGTTGTAGGATGAAGGTGTGTTGTGAAATGGGGGTTTGGAGCTCTTAATTCGACATTCTGTTTTCGTGCAAGCCGGTGTGGTGGGATTATTCTCGCCAGGACGGGGCTGCCATAGCGGGAAAGTCGCGATTTAAGTCAGAAATAAACCCCAAAATCGTTTTAGTCTGCAAGTTTCGACTTTGAGAGCTAGGAAACGATCCCAAGTGCTTTCTTGATAGTTTTCCACCATTCTTGAGGCTAAAGGTAAGGTTTTAACTCCCCGAATCTATTTTTTGATCCGTAGAATGTAAATTCATGGATGATTATCGATGAGGGAGGGTTTTGATCTGGAAATTATGGTGGAAACATCTCTAATCTAGGTATTAAGATCTTGGGTTTGGTTTAGGGTTATTGGGTTTGTTATAATTCGGATAATTAGACCTTTGATTGTTAATCCTTGCATATATAATTGTTTGTAGACCTAGAACAAGCGGAACGAATACGGAAAAGGGAACAAGTGCCTTAAGGGATTCAAGCTTGGATTAGAGGTAGGCGATGGTTGTGATTTCATGTTGGTATGATATATATTTGTAATTGTTGATTATAATGCATATATGCGAATGTTTCATTATTGATCACCCTAATCGTAAATGAGGATAATTGAATAACTGTATACCATGAATCACCTCTTGTTGTATTATTATGAGAATATACATTGTGATTGTGATTGTGGTTTGTTGAATGGATCGGGTGTTACGTTCTGACACACTAACTTGGATCGGTTTCCACATTCCGACATAAATATGGGATCAGTTGCCATGTTCCTGCATAAATATTGGATCTCAGGGACCACGAACCGGTACACTAACAGTTTGGGTTGGGTTCCATGCGAGGCCTATTGAATTGGGTTCCGTGAGAGGACCATTGAATTGTGTTGTGTAAATACTTGTGATGAATATGTTCGTGTCTAATGATGATTGATATTGGAAGACTGTATGTTGCTCTATAATGATAACTAATGTGTATTGTTGAGAACGTGGAATGCTATATTGATCCTGAAAAGATGACTAATATTGTATATGTTTGGTATATGTCTGTTTTATAATGTTGTGGTTACTTGCATGTGTTTCACTTATTGGGATAGTCGCGTGATCCTACCAGTACATTGTGGTTGTCTACTAATATTGCACTTGCTTGTTCTTTGTTGAGTACGGGGCATCTTCAGGCGGCTATTGATAGACCTCAGCTAGGTGACTATTGAGCGTGACCGGATTCAAGGGTGAGCCAGTTCTTTCAGGCCGCTATGGATCTTTCTTGTTTAAGTCCACTCTCTTCGGACTCAAACTATTTGTTAAAGGTATTTGTTTAGTTTCGGGGTTGTACCCCTTGTTCTTAGACTTGTCGTTCATAGAGTTTTGGCACAATGACTTTCAGGTTCTAGGGGTTGAATTTCCGCATTAGTTTGGTTAGTTAATTGTTTAAACCTTTGGAGTTTATGGGGACTCCATTTTTATTGTCATTTTAATCTGCTTCCGTATCTTTAAATGCCTTAATTTTTTGTTAAATTGTTAGTTGGGTTGTAGTAATGGTTCTCCAAAGGGAGAGTTAGGGTGGGTGCCAATCACGACCGTCTGGGTCGTGACAAATGTAACAAGAACAAACAACAAAAGCTTTATTATAGCACTAATATATATTATTTTAAATGTTCATTACTCAAATTGTTGCAAATTATGTATAAATTTAAATGGACTGTACTTCTAGTGTGATTCCCCTACTATTGATTGTTTGTAAAATATAAAAATGTGTCAAGTTCAACTACGAATAGATGTACTTTTATTTTACTATAGTATACAAAATTATTTATATTCGATCATATAGAAGTTTGTACTTTACTATCATTATTATTTAGTTCTTACAAGTTGTACGCCCAACTTTGTCACTAGTAATTGGCTATTGTACTAAAGATAGTGACATTCTGTTGTGCTCAAATTTTAAGTCTACCTCTAATAATCGTCACATTCATTTCTCGGTTCTTTATTTCATTTTCAAATAAAGTAAAAAAATTATTGAAAAAGGGAACTCTCCTAATTAAATTATTAGAAAAAAAGGCACACCACTCTATATATACTCATGCATGTTTTTCATAGAACATGGTAAAAATTCTGAATCTTTAAATATGTGCAAGTTTAAATAACACAATAAGTTGAGTATTATTCACTACCTTCGTTCACTTTTACTTGTTCATCATATTAAAAATAGTGTGTTACTTTTATTTGTTTACTTTAGCATATAAAGAGAAAGATAATTTTTTTTTATTCTTAATATTAACTATTCATTTTCCCAAATTATTTCCAAGTCCATTAAGACTATACATAAATTAATATGAATATTATAGTAAAATAATCACATCATTTGTGTTTTTTTTTAAAGAGTGCAAAGTTTATCTGGAATAAATAAAAATAAATTGAGGAAGTATATAGTTAAAATAGAATACTTTTTTGATGTTTTAATTAGAATTTCATGGTTATAAATTAAAGAAGAGTTATAATAACACCAAAAACTAATTTTGAAGTTAAAATCATTATTTAACAAAAAGGACAAAACGCTGCATGAATTGCCAACTATTCTGGCACACTCACATTAATAGCACTTTCTTGATAAATCAAATAAGTTAAAGTAATTAACACTAATAGAAAGACATGAAAAATGTGAAGTGGTGAGCTCCCATGAAGTTTATGATTAAACGTTCACATGGATAGTAAGTTTATTTGTGCGTATCTGTTATAAAAGACCCAAATTGGAAGAAAATACTCAATTGTCAAAATCATGACAACTTCTCCTCCCAAATATTTACAAGAGGATAGCCTAAGTGAAAAGTGTAAGAAATTGCTTTCTAACCTACCAAAAGAAAAAGGATGGGTTGGATCATATATTTACAATTATCAAGGTTGTTGGACAACACCAAGATTGATTCAAGGTGTGATATCATGTCAACAACAATTTCAAGCGGAAGATAGTGATATCATTCTTGCTACAACTCCAAAATCATGAACTACTTGGTTAAAATTTCTTTTATTCGCTCTGATGAATCGAGTGAAACATCCTATTTTTGAACCTAATCGCCCTTTACTTGTCAAGAACCCTCATGTTCTTGTTCCATCCTTGGAGCGTATACTCTATGTTAATGGTCAAGTCCTTGATTTATCAACTTTCACTTCATGTGCCCTTTGCTTCATTGCCGAAATCAATCCTGAATTCAAGAACAAAACTTATTTACTTGTGTAGGAATCCTAGGGACACTTTTATTTCAATGTGGCATTTTGCAAACAATTCAAGACTTCATTACCAAGATACCAATTCCATTAAAGAAATTTTGATATTTTTTGTAAGGGGTTGAGCCTTTATGGCCCATTTTGAAATCACGTATTGAATTATTGGAAACAAAGTGTAGAAAATCCTAACAAAATACTTTTCTGTATGTATGAAGAAATTAAACAGAAACCAAAAAATCAACTTCAACGCTTGGCTGAATTCTTGGAATGTCCACTTTCCATAGAGGAAGAAAATTGTTGAGTGATGGACGAAATATTAAGAAAGTGTAGCTTTGAGAATTTGAGCAACTTGAAGGTGAATACAAATGGAAAGTTGTCCACTGGAGAGGAAAATAAGATGTTCTTTCGTAAAGGAGAAATTGGAGATTGAAAGAATTATTTTACTACAGAGATGAAATATAAACTCAATCATATTATTGAAGAAAAGTTTCAAGGATTTGGATTAAAGTTTTCATATGTTTAATTAGGCATTAATATACTATAATTCCAATTGAATGCAATTATTTATTTAAAAATCAATGTTCAGTAGTTGTGTTTGAGAGTGATGTACCAAGATAGACAACAAAAGTTCTATTATTGTATTGATATTATTTTATTCATTACTCAAATTTGTTGCAAATTTAGTTGTGTCAATGAGGTTGGAGGCATTAAGTTTTCTTTTTGATTTTGAGATTATTTAAGTCACAAGTATTGTTACAAATTCCAAATCAAGAATTGAGAGCTCAAATTTTATATAATTGATTGTCACTCCCTAAGCCTACATCCTGGACTTTATCTTGATCAAGTCATATTCCCTACAAGATCAACACTTTTTCAATAGATTCACGGTGGAAGTAGAACCTACGCCGAACACGGTGAATTGATTGTTGTCCCCGTATGTTCTCCACATACGAGGAGTCTCTTTCAATCATTTTTTTTCTTGTGATCCTTTCGGCAGTCGGCACCATTTTATTACCATTTGATTTAAGGACATATGCATGCCTCTCCCTGAACAATTCTCCAAATCTCTTAGCAATCGAATTAAATATGGATGTAACGAAGTACTCTCTCTTCTATCAACATAGCATTGAGTGACTCGATAATATTTGTGGTCATCACATCATACTTGTTTCTTGGGAAATGTGCTCTACTCTACTTTTCACGACCAACTTCATGCTCAAGCACGACGGCTGACTCGTGGCATTTGTCTTTGGATTCCGCAAAATGATCGTTGAACTCCTCATATGTCTTTGTGGAGTTGTAGTATAGATAGAGGAAATTTCCACACTAGTGATTTACCCGAATATTTTCACTGAGGTCCCTCATGCAATATCCGTGATGAGAATGATTGTAAGCTTTTTGAGTTTTTGACCAAAAATATCCTTAAACTGTACCCTCACTTAAACTAAATCCTTAAATTATTTTTCTAAACAAAAAACATCCCTCAATTATTTAAAATTTGACAACTTTCATTCTTTTTGTTAAAATTTATCAAAAATTAACAAATTCTTCACAAAAACATGTACAATTCACACTACTCTCAACAAAACTCCCTAGATCACCCCAATAAGCCAATTATGTTCATTCTACATACATCTAATATAACATTATAATCTTTTTAGCAGCAACATTTTACATTGTCTTCCTTTTAATTAGCAATTTTATTTTTATTTACTTTTCATTTGATTTGATATCAAAAAATTATCAATGAAAAAACATTTTCATTGAATCTGAAAAAAGTGGTGTTGATCGGAGACTTTTACTTCTAATAATGAAAAACGAAACTTGAGTAATAGAGATCAAAATTAGTTGAATCTTGATTACCTCAATTATTAATTTGCCTCAAAAAATTATTGATCTAACGATATTTTGACTTTGTAAGGTGAAGATGGTGTGAAATTAAGCTCCAACTCCATTCAGTTGGTAAAGGAGAAGAGCAGATCATGTCTCCTCGTAGATACACCATCCTAACATTGTTTTTTGACAACAAACACGAGTCTCATTTTTTTTATTTTTTGTGGATGCTTTTTCCAACTGGTAATAATATTATAGAATTTTTTTGGATGAGAATAGTATGAATTGCATATGTTTTTGGGTGGAATTCGCTATTTTTTTGACAAATTTTAATATAGGGATGAAAGTTGTTAAGTTTTAAATACTTGGAGGATGTTTTTTTGTTAAGAAGGATAATTTAATGATTTAGTTTAAGTTGGGGGTATAGTTTAAGGATGTTTTTAGCAAAAAACTCTAAACCTTTGCAATAACGTTGGGAATGCTCTTGTTTCTACTAGAAATAAAACACAAATCTGATTTATCGACAATAATATCCTTCAACTTCTCAATGAAGAATGTCCAAGATGCATCTCTCTCTTTGTCCACGACACAAAAGGAAATTGGATAAACATGATTCTTCATATCTTGTGCAATAGCGCTCAGCAGCACTCCCTCGTATTTACCATGTAAATGAGTGTCGTCAACCACAAATATTTTTCTCATGTGTGAAAATTCCTTAATGCAAGCACCAAAAGCTAAAAAGTAATACATGAATCTATGAGTATCCCTGCGTACCATGATACAATAGCTAGAACCAACATTAAGAGTGTCGATCATATATAAAAAAGCGGGGAAGCATGAATATCTGTGTTTCGCTGTCCCTCACACTATTTCCTTGGCAATCACACCTCCCTTCCAACATTTCCAATAGCTTGAACTACAATGAAAATAAAAATAAAAATAGTCCCTTGTATCTCTTTAACTGTCACAATCCAGACCATTGTGATTGGCACCCACACTAATTAACCATCCAGTGGGAGAACTATTAATACTAATTAGCTAACCAAAGAACCAAACAACTAAGGCATTTAAAGATACGAAAGCAGGTTTAAATGCTAAGGAAAAGATAGGGAGTTCCCATAAACTCCAACAAAAGTCTAACAACTAAACTTACATTGCGAAATAACACCTAGAACCTGAAAGTCAATGTACCAAAACATCTAAGGTTCAACTATAAGTCTAAACAAGAAGGGGTACAACTCCATACTAAACATAAGAAATCTAAAGAACTAGTCTAAGTCCGAAAGGTGGACATAAACTGAAAGAGAACTCATGGTAGCCCGGAAGAACTGGCTCACCCTTGAATTCGAAATGATCACTGATCTTCTAAGCGAGATCTGTCAATAGCTGCTGGAAGATGCCCTATACTTAACAAAGAAAGAGCATGTCCAGTATCAGTACACAACCACAGTGTACTGGTAGAATCACGCGGCTATCCCAATAAGTGCAACATACATAAGCCATTACAACATAATAATAACATGCATACACCAAACATATACAATATCAATACCATTTACGAACAACGATCAAGTTCACAATTCTCAATTACATAGTTATGTCAAGTCAATGGTCCTCTCATGGAACCTAAACCAAAACTGTTAGCATACCGGTACGTGGTATCCGAACTAATGATTATGTCGAAATGTGGCAGCCGATCCCATATTTATGCCAAAACGTGGCAACCGATCCAAGTTAGTGTGTCGGAACGCAACACCCGATCCATTCAACAAGCCACAATCACAATCACAAAGTACATTCTCATAATCATACAATCAAGTCATGATTCATGGCATTCATCATTCATCTATCCTCATTTACAATTAGTGTCATCAATAATGCAACATTCACATACATACATGTATTATAATGAAGCAAGAACAAGCATACATCACACAAGAAATCACAACCATCACCTACCTCGAAACAAACTTGAATCCCCTAAGAAACTTTATTCTTCCCCTTCTGGATTCGTTCTACTTGTTCTTGGTCTACAAACAATCATAATGACACGGAAATCAATAAACAATAGCTAATTACCCAAATTACCAACAATTTTATCAACCCTAGATCAAACCCATGATCCCAATAACCAAATTAGGGCCTTTTCAACCATAATTTGCAGATCAAAACCATCCCCAATCGATAATTACCCATTAGATTACGACCTACAGATCAAAAAATGGATTCAGGGAGTTAAAACCTTACCTTGAGCCTTAAGAATCGGGGAAAATTGTCAAGAATCGCTTGGGGTTCGTCTGCTTACTCTCAAGAATGAAAATTACAGAATAAAGATGTTTTGGGGTTTATTTTCGACTTAAATCGCGACTATCCCGCCACAGCGGTACCACCCCGCTACAGCGGCCCCTTCCTGGCGACATAAAATCCCGATGTAGTGGCTTGCATGGAACGGTGAGCTAATTTAATAATTCCAATACCCCCATTTCACAATACACCATCAACCAACGACACTTAGAAACTACCCGTTCACACTAAGATTAGTTTTGGGAGTTCTACTCACCCGAATTCAATTTCATAAAGTCGTACGGGTTCCTTAACGTCTTAGTTATCTACTCACGTGATCAAAATCATAATTAAATCACCTAATTATTACCAGATTTCCCTAGACCTTACTGACTCTGATTTCGTCCAAATATGGACTAGGTTGGAAAATTCCAAGTTACTACAAAAAAAGTTTTTTGGCCCAAATTTTTTCCCGTTGGCTTTTCTATAATGACAGGAACAGATCATTACAATAACATTTGGACCCTTGCTATCACAATAAAGATTCACACAAAGCAACGCAGTGACTTTGGTCATGATTTTTCTATGGCTGCTGATGGTATGTTCAGTATCGCAACTGTGATCACCAATATACTTGTAGATACAAAATCTATTCGAACACTCATATTTCTTTGCCAGTAGCATCCACGCACAAATACGAGATACACATTTTACCTTTAAGTATTTAGTCCAACTCTTCACTATAGCAAAATCAAAAGATTTCCTCATCACTGCTTCGACTAATAACAATTGCAGCTCACTCTTGGTACTGAATGTTTGATACATGTAAAATTAGTTCCATCGGAGAAAGAATGGCTAGGTTGTGATCTCAATTCCTGTTGTCCCTTTCCTTCTTCAAAATGTTTGAAATCTTCCGCATCTACTAGTTGATCTTCAACATCCACTGAATGATCATACTTATTCATTGAATCATCACTCAAACTGTCATTTAAATGATCACAGAAGTTCTCCTTTCATTGATCACCCAAGTTCTCATTTACAACCGAGTCATTGTCGTTAAATGAATTTGTTGGTTCAATTAGAGACCTCACAATGACATTTATCCTCAATATAGGCCTAGAGCCATCAATAGCAATATCCACAATGTACAAGCTCACATGTCTATCATTTTTTATGAATGTGGGATGTATTTTTTCCCTCTCATTCATTTGATAGCTAATCACCAAGTTTCTTGGCTCGCAGGCTAACTTACCGGCCTCAATTACGCTTGCAATCATATCGTCATATGAACCATTGCGATGCAACACAATAGGCACTGTCAACTTACTAAAACTTTTCCAATACCAACTTTTAGGAGTCTCCTCCCACTACTAAAAAAATGTCAAAAAACGACGGCCAAAAGCGACGACTGCGTCACTTTTTTGGTCAAAATCGACGAAAAAGCGACACAGTCACCTCCGTCGCTTTTTAGCCCAAGGCTTTTCAAAAAGTGACGGACTGCATCGCTTTTTGACTCTTTTTTTAAAAAATTTTTTTTAACAAAAGCGACGGACTCCATCGCTTTATTTTAATTTTAATTTTTTTTATTTCTATAAAGTGATGCAGTCCGTCGCTTTTCTGAAAATTTTATTTTTGAAAATCCCTGAAAAGCGACGGACAAAACCATGCTATCCGTCGCTTTTCTGAGATTTTAAAAAAAATCCTAAGAAAGTGACAGATAAAACCACACTGTCCGTCGCTTTTCTGGGATTTTAAAAAATAAAACACAGTAAAGCGACGGACAATACCACACTGTCCATTGCTTTTCTGGGATTTTAAAAAAAATAAAACCCAGAAAAGCAACGGACAAAGCCACGCTGTCCGTCGCTTTTCCTGCAATATTTTTGAAAGCAGAAACTGTCAATTTCTGCTTGCCCACCTGCAAATGCAATTCAATTCAATTCAACACTATTCAGCCCAATCAAACACACACAATTATAAACAATCTAAACAAAACATAAAACAACAAACTTAAAAGAACATTAAAAAGTATCTAAATCACAAATTAAAGACTTATAAAGTCTTTCAAATTTCGTTTCAAAATTACCAAAAGTTCATAAATGTCTAGATCTCTAAACTAGGGAGTGGGTTCTACATAATCATCATCATCACTCTCGTCGTCGGTGTCATCGGGAGCCGAAGTAGTAGGTCGACGAGCGAGGTTCATCACTTTTTCTTTGATTTGTTGAACGGTCTCACTCATGTTTTCTTGTTTAGCTATTCTTCTCTGCTTCGACATGAGTCTTCTTGAAAACCTCCGGTTCAATGGGAGTGCGTCCAAATTCTTCTTTCTATAAATAAAAACTGAAATTTATAACGATATATATGAATCAACTAATTATTTATTTAAAAGTTTGAATTAGAACTTACCACCAACTAAACCACATTATTTATTTTAACTTATTTAAACAACTTAACAACTTTTTAACTTGAACTAGTTTAGTTTTGAATTAATTCCAACAACTAAATCCATCAACAAAACCACATTATTTAATTTAACTTATTTAAACAACTTAACAACTTTATAACTTTAACTAGTTTAGTATTGACTTAATTCCAACAACTAAATCCACCATCTAAATCACATTATTTATTTTAACTTAACATAACAACTTTAACTAGTTTAGTTTTTGACTTAATACAACAACTAAATCCACCAACTAAACCATATTATTTATTTTAACTTATTTAAACAACCTAACAACTTTTTAACTTGAACTAGTTTAGTTTTGAATTAATTCCAACAACTAAATCCATCAACAAAACCACATTATTTAATTTAACTTATTTAAACAATTTAACAACTTTTTAAAGCTAAGTGTCAACACTAGATGGACACAAATCGATCTTGCAAGAAAATCAATTTTGTCATCAATAGGATCAACTAGTTTTAGTACATATGCTTAACAAACACATTATTCCTAAATTAAAGCTTAATATCAACACTAGATGGACACAAATTGATCTTGCAAGAAAATCAATTTTGTCATCAATAGGATCAACTAGTGTTGGCACTTATGCTTAACAAATATATTATTTCTAAATTTAAAGTTAAGTGTCAACATTAGATGGACACGAATCGATCTTGCAAGAAAATCAATTTTGTCATCAATAGGATCAACTAATGTTGGTACTTATGCTTAACAAACATTTGATGGACACAAAAAAATTATCACAAAATTAAAGCTAAGTATTAATACTAGATGGACACAAACACATCATTGAAAACAATTGTACTCGAACTTAAGAAATTTAGAACCACCAACCTTATCTCCAACTTTGATGAAAGAAGCAATATAGTCTTGTATCAACTTTTTTAGATGTTGAGCTTCCTCAGTTGCCTAGCACGAAAAGTTCTTAAATTAGTTAAATATAAACTTCAAATCCAAGAATATTAGTTATATATATATATATATATATATATATATATATATATATATATATACACACACACACACTCAAGTTTTAATAAGTTCAAGTTTTAATTCAAGTTCATATCTAATTTCTAAACTTAATTTGTTATATATTCAAGCTAATTAGTTCCAAGTTCATATTCCTAATTAAGTTCAATTTATAGTAAATTCAAGTTATAATTAATTATAAGTTCTAATTAAGTTGTAATTCAAATCCCTAAAATTCCAAATTCAAACTAGCTAGCTAGTGTCCCAAATTCAAACTATTAATTAGTCCTAAAATATCAAATATAATTCAAACTATTAGTCCTAAATTTCAAATTCAAACTAGTCTTAAAATCACAAATTGAAAGTACTCCTATAATTCAAAAATCAAACTATAGTGCTAAAATTCCAAATTCAAACTATTACTAGTCCTAAGATCTCAATAATAATTCAAACTAGTCCTAATTCAAAATTCAAACTAGTCTTAAAATCACAAATTCAAACTAGTCCTAAAATTCCAAAATCTAACTAGTGCTAAAATCCTAAATTCAAACAACTCCTTAAATACCCTAATTCAATCTAATCTTACAATTCCAAAATCAAACTAATTAACTCAAGAAATACCAAATTTCAAACAAATCCTAAGATACCCTAATTCAAACTAACCCCAACATTAAAATTTTCTCGGAATATGCAATAATGATGAAACGAGATCAAACAGAACATAAAAGCTCAAATTCTCGGAATATTCATCTCATAATAGCCAGAGATGTAATGAAAAGCTAAAAAAAACTTTTAGATTAAAACTTACTAAGACTGATCTGTTGAGATTCGTCTTTGAACTCGAATTTCGCCGGAGATGAAAGGAATGGAGATGCGAGGATATCACTGGTTCGTTGTTGTCGTTGCTGCTGGTGCGCTGCTGTTTAGCCGGTAGCTCGTCGGAGCTCGCTCTCGCACTGGTTGTTGTTGGCCGGAGATGCTGTTACTCTCCTTGCCGGTTGCTGATGTTGATTGCTTCGAGCTCGCTGGCCGGAGCAGTTAAGGGAGAGAGAGCGCAGTGAACTTTCGCTGATTGGAGAGACGAGAGGGAGGCGGCGATTTGTCTCGCCATTCTCGCCGGAGAGAAGAGACGGGAGGGAGCAAGGAGAGAAGAGATGAGAAGAGGAAAGTGAAGGGAGGAGGGCGACGGGAGGAGGGTGATGGGAGGAGCAAGAGGGAGAGCTCACCGGCGATGGTGGAGCTCTCGCCGGTTCTCACTGATGGAGGGGGTGCGGCGCTGCTAGAGAGAAGAAAAGAATGAGTTTTCAAAAAAGGGTTGGTCTTTTTTAGGTAAAAAATAGGAAGGTTAGGTAGATTTAATCTAAGCCATTGGATTAGTTAAGATGAGCGGTTAGGATTTGATCTAGGCTTCACTTAAGGGATGGACGGTTCGAATTTAAACTAATGTTTCAAGATTTGGAAAAAAAGGATTATAATTGCAATGAATGAATGGCTAAAATTGTAACTAAAATTGATATAAGAGGCTATAATTGAAAAATGAAATTGGATTGAGGTGGCTAGAATTGCAATGAATTGGATAAGGAAAAAGCTAGAATTGAAAGGAATTAGATCAGAATGAACTAAAAATTAAATGATTTTGAGAAAAATTAAACAAAATGCTATCCAATTAAAATACTACAAATATTATAACATTTTATATAATAAAAATCACTTAAATTTTAAAACATTTGAATAAAATAATTATTTCGAGTTTTACTTATAATTTAAAACATATTTTAATAATATTTACGATAATTTTATAAAGCATGCTTACTAAAATATATATATTTTTAGACAAAATCAATTAAAAATTTAAACTCGGAATATTTTTTTAAAAATACGTATTTAAACGAATAGCACTTCCGAAAGGGTTATAGGTTGGTCAAAATTGGGTGTCAACATACCAACATCGTGAAGTTGATACTATTTAAATATACCGACCTCTTTAGGTAGGTATTTATTAATTTATTTTAATATAAACTCACCTCTTGAGGTTGATTTTATAAATTAAAAGTACATACATACACACACACACACACACACACACACACACACATATATATATATATATATATATATATATATATATATAATTTAACTACACATCAACAAAAGTTTAATTTAATAAATTTAATTTATCGATCAAGTTAATTTTATAAATTTAAATTATATACCTTCTAATTATATAAATTTTATTTTATTGATCAACAAAAGTTTATCAATGTCAAATTTAATATATAAATCTCCTTGAATTGATCATCGGTATTTCTTTAATTGATAATGTATTTCATATCTGAACCACTAGTATATAAGACTTGATTTGTTAAACTACTCGAGGAATACATAATTAATCAACATATTTCATACTCCGATGAAGTATCCTTTACATGTCATCATAATTAGGAGGTGATCACTACACTGGGCGGCTTTTTTCTTTCACAATAAGACCTGGATGATTATCCCTACCTTCGGTAGCTTACGGGTTTACGTCCATCCCTGGTCGGGTACAGTTTCCTTTCGATTTCTCTCTTGTAGCCGTTACCCGAATTCGTGCAAGTGTGTGGCTCTTCACCTCTACTACATCATGACATGAGATATTAAGTTCATGATTAGACGACGGACTGATAGAATTTGTATATTACTCTATAAATATAAGTATAATTATCTCCTAATTCATAACAACGTAGTTTCATACTCTAAATATGGATTATAGATATTTTTGTTATTTATTCCACGAACTCTAACTTTTTATTTATAAATGTATACAAAATTGTTACACTTTTTGAACAATTAATTGTAGGTGTAAAATGAAATTTAATATTGTGCACAATAGCAAAATTATGATTAATAGGAATATTTTAAACAAACCGACCTCCGGATGTCGCTTTTCTTAAAAGTAATTAGATATAATAAAAAATACCAACCTCAGGAGGTCGGTATCACATTAAATTTTAAGATAAATAAAAAGTAATCATGTTAATTAAATAATATTGACATCGGGAGGTCGGGATTTTACATTAAATTATTTTTTAACTTATATAAAACCGTCATTCGGAGGACGATTTATGTAAAGTTAATTGAAAATATTAATTTATTACATACTATTTAATTTTACCGACATCCGGAAGTCGGTATTATAATTTTTTTATTTTTTATTTTACACAAAACCGTCCTCCAGAAGACGATTTAAATAAAATTAAATCAAAATATTTCTCAATTTTGTTTTTTATATGGAGAAATGGGGAAAATCGCGTCTGCTAGTGCAAATATTTTTAAAAAAGCGACGGACAACGTCTCTATGTCCGTCGCTTTTTAAAAAAAATGTTTGACCAACATTTTGACCAAAAAGCGACGGACTAAGAGACATTGTCCGTCGCTTTCTTAAAATATTTTGACCAAGAAGCGACGGACATAAAGATGTTGTCCGTCGCTAATTTAAAAAATAATTAAACAATTAAAATTAATAAAAAGCAACGGACGACGTGACTTTTTTTAAATTAAATTATTTTTAATAAAAAGCGACGGACTGCGTCGCTCTCTATATAAAATAATTAATTAGCAAAAATCTGTGAAAAAAGCGACAGACTAAGCGATGCCATCCCTCACTTTTTAAAAAAAATTAAAAAGCGACAGGCTAATGGCGTCGCTTTTTGGAGCTACGCCGTCCGTCGCTTTTACTTCTGTCGTTTTTTAGCAGAGCAGTTTTTTAGTAGTGTCCCATACTCCCATATAATCTCCACCAGCAACAACAAATTCATCTATTGACATATATAGACTACAATTATAGATACTAGATTATGATATCAGTAATTAGCGGTCGATGACTGATACGAAATCTGTACAAAACGAGAATGAACAAGATCGGGTTCAGATCAAGCTTTTGAAATGGAGAACAATTATCTATAGTCCTTCTAAACTACTAAAGTTTATCTAAAAACGAGTTATGGAGTGCTTTTGGTGGGAATTTTTTTCTTTGAAGCTATTTGAAAGAAAATGGTATAAAAATGGAAGCAATGAGTAGAATGATGATGATTTCACTTGTGAAAGCTATAGTATCGTCGGAAAAGTCGCCGGAATCTGCTAAATCAACTGCAAAAAGGGGAGCATTTTGGTTTCTTCTTTGAGAGATTTTCTCTAGTGGAATTGATTTTTTAATAAATGAAAAAAAAAAAACATTCCACATTTGTTGAATGAGTGGGGACCAAAGTGTAGTATTAAAAATTTGAGAGTAGGGTGTTGTATATTTTGAAAGAATAATGAGTGATGTCATATTTAGTGTCTAAAGTTCAAATTTTTGAAGACTTGCGTCTAAATGCTCAATTAAGTCTTGAGACTGGCTATTTTGCCAACTATCCCATGTTACTATCAAGAACAAGTAATTGATACTGCGTATTAATAATTTATTTGAGCATTGTCATGGTGCTTCATTATTCCCGATGATTGACTAAAGATCGGGCTACCATCAATTGAAGATCAGGGTTCTATATATTCCTAAGACCGCCTTTAGGACTCATTATGTCAATCTGATTAGGTTTATATAACCTACCCGCCTACTGGGTTGCGACAAGTGAAAGATTGTCTCCAAGAAAGACTTAGGTTAAAGCTTACATCTTACATTACAAGTATATAAAGCGGATCAACATGAAATTCGTTCTTGGGGGAAAATTGCTTTTGAGTGCACATGCGATTATTACGATACAATTATGTTTTGTTATGAAAGGAAGAAATTGTTGAGCTAAGATTCATGAGCAAGAAAATATAATCTAGGGAGAGCCATGAGCTAACCATTTCATTAAAAATGAAATACACATGGAATATGTGTACTTCATTATTTTGAATAAAACTAATTCTGATGGAGTTCAAGCCAAGTTTTCTACTTTACAAATTGACATGATTAAAAAAAATAAATATACAATTGAAATAAATAGTTGGAACCAAATCATAGTCTAAATATGCAACTAATCGACAAAATCATGTAATATATATATGTATATATATATGCAACTAATGATTCATGTAAAATATATGTGTGTCTTAAAATTTTCCCTAATTCTTTTCTAATGCTAAATCATTTATCTAGGAATCAAACAATCGACATTTCTGTTTCTACTATACTGTACGTGCCACTAAAGATATAATTGAGTATAGGAAAAATTCTTTTGGCAAAAAAATTTAGTCAGAATTTGGTCAGAATGGTATTTTACCTATGTTATTTTATCTTTTTGAATATTTTTACGTTTTTAATTTTAATACATTTTATACACTTTAAATTTCTGGCTAAATTCTGGCCAAATTTTTTGACCATTTATAATATAAAGAAACCAAATCTACGAAATTAAGTGAGTGTTCGAATTAACTTAATTTTAGTGACTTTTGACTTTTAATTATTTTTTTAATATTGAAAGTGTTTAGATAACATCAAAAGACACTTTTTTAAATTTGAAAAGGTATAAAAGAAAGTCAAAAACCAAAAGTTGGGGTTGCTAACTTGTGACTTTTAACTTTTAACTTTTAACTTATACTCCATTTCTATTTAATTGTCACCATTTTAAATTTCACATGCCTTAAGAAATTAGATAAATTTACCATTGTACCCTTATTTAATATTCTCTTAAAGTCAAGTTTTCAATTAATGAACATGAATTAATTTATTTTGATTAATTAATTTGACCAATGAAAATAAATTATTTACATAATTTTTCTTTGTTGATCAAGTCAATATTTTCAATGCTAATAACTCTCAAGGATAAAATATGAAGAATAGTGTCATTTATGTATTGATTTTTGTAAAATGACAAATATTAAGGATCATTAATTTTTAGTAAGGACGACAATAATTCACTTTAAAAAAGGTCAATCCAAACATAATGTGCGCGATAGAAAGGGAGTGTAGTTTCCCCTTCACCTTGGAGAATGGATAAAACTACCCAAAAGAGAATGATTTGTTTTCGTACTTTTTTTCCACTTAATTAACGTAAAATTTAAAGATTTAATTTAACAACATGAGCATGGAATATATATGTAGTTTATATTATAATTGGAACTCTTGACCACCAAATTAACTACAAATGGGAATTGGGCGTAGTGGGAACCCATGTTGAGATCAAGTCATGGGAAGCACTAAAATGAAAGAAAAAAAAACTTTGTTAACCAAGTCAACATTCTTCTTCTACCAACCATATTCCTAAAATAAACCAAACCTTCCCTTAAACATCTTTAATCGTAAACAAACTTTTCTCCCATCTTTCTCCTTCATTCAATTTTTCCCTTTTTTGCATATGCATACAATTCTCATTTGATTAGATAGACCAAATGGAGAAGAGTGGCACTACTCCAATATATGAAGAAATTGATCTAAATCGATTTAAAAATACCGTTTCCACATCTCATGATGATGATGATCCTTCCTCCCAACTCCCCGAAAATGTTGAAAATTTTTCAAAAATCATTGAGTCCAGGATTGCGAAATGTAATTCTGGTGAAACTCCGACGAGATTGGGAAAGATGACTGAGGAAGAATCCTTTTTCCTTGAAGCCGTCATGCATTTATCAAAATTGACGAATGTAATCGCCAAATCTCCATCAGGATCAACGTTGTTAAGTCGAACTAATATTGTGTTGAAACGAGCCATGACTTTCATGGAGGAAGAATTGCGAACATTATTAGAAGATTTTGGAGGTAATACCAATTCAAAAGTTGATAAAAAATCACAAATCGAGGATTATCCATGGTATCCTCCAGAGGTTGTGACAAGAATGAATCGAATTGCCACAACCATGATCTCAACTGGATTTGAAACAGCTTGTTGTCAAGTGTATTCAATTTCACGAAGAAATGCATTTTATGAGCAAATGAAAATGCTCGAATTCGAGAAGATAAATGTAGATGATGTGCAGAAAATGTCTTGGGATTCTCTAGAAGGAGAGATCACTAGATGGATCAATGTTGCGAGGAACTGCTCGAATACTCTGTTCCTTGCAGAGAGGAGACTCGGAGAATCAGTTTTCTCCGTGTCTCCAATGATCTCTCAAAGCCTTTTTAACAATCTGGCGCGTTCCATTGTAATACAGATACTTGACTTTGCTGAGGCTGTCTCATGGACAAAACGCTCTGCCGAAAAGCTCTTCAAATATCTAGACATATACGATACAATTCGCGATCTCATTCATGCGATAAGTGAATCTCTCTCAATTAATGACTGTGAACACGAATTAAAGTCTGAGATCTTAGCTACAAGAGATAGATTCGGCGATGCTGCCATAAATATATTCAATGATCTTGAAATCTCCATCAAGAACGATGCGGCCAGAACACCGGTCCCTGGTGGTGCAGTGCACCCGCTCACACGTTACGTGATGAATTATCTAAAATACGCCTGTGAGTACAAAGACGCCCTAGAACACATTTTCAAGGAACATACCGCCACATCACCATCAAAGTTGAAATCATCTGTTGATGAAGCTGAGAGCGAAAGCCCACACGAAAATGTAGTAGCAGAGACAACACCGTTAACAGTACAGCTTATGACAATAATGGAGCTGTTGGATGCAAATCTAGAAGCCAAGTCAAACCTGTATAGAGACACTTCGTTGCGCGACATATTCTTGATGAATAACGGTAGGTACATCTTACAAAAAGCAAAAGGGTCTACAGAGGTCCGTCAAGTGATGGGAGACACGTGGTGTCGAAGAAGATCTACAACCGTGAGGCAATACCACAAGAATTACCAAAGAGAAACATGGGGAAAACTGCTACAAATACTAAATCATGATGGAATGCAAGTAAATGGGAAGGTGACAAAGCCAATAGTGAAAGACAGGTTCAAGAATTTCAGCACTATGCTAGATGAAATTCATCGTGCGCAGAGCACTTGGGTAGTGAGTGACGAGCAGCTTCGATCCGAGCTCAGAGTTTCTATATCAGCCGTGTTAATTCCGGCCTATAGATCCTTCTGTGGGAGATTTAGGCAGTATCTAGACAACACAAAACATGCAGACAAGTATATTAAGTATCAACCAGAAGATATTGAAACATTAGTTGAGGGCCTCTTTGACGGCAATCCTACCTCTATGGCACGGAGGAAGACGTAATATAAGCAGACAATATTCGTGCTGCAAAATTAATGACTCTTTCAAATAATAATCTGATTTCAGATTTTTTGTATGATACTTATTTATCATTACTAGTATTGGTTCATATTTTCCTATGATTTTGCCGTTTCAGTCTTTCTAAAGAAATCAACCTCACACAGAAATTTGTGTTGCACTTGTATTACTTCTGCTTGTCTTAAAGTAGTCTCTACGTGTTTGGACACATTTGATTGAAGTTAGGAAAGAAGAATATTTGACATAGAACTTGAATATAATATTTTTTGTATCCGCTTTGGAGCGGACTAATACTACAGAAAGATAACACATTACCAGCCAAGGTAATTGTTGAAAACAGATATTGGATCGGCTCTTCCCATAATTGTCATGACCCTTTTGGATCATGATGACACTTACTACAACTCACCAGTAATTATGTCAATTCTTAGCTCGGAATGGGAGTAATAGGCCTATAGAGCGGAAGTACCAACTTTAAGGAAAATACAATCAAAGTAAATAAAATAGCTACGGCAAGAACATGACTTATATACATACATTAATGAACAAGGAAAAAGCTATAAAAGATTCATCCCAAAACCTGGTAGACATCAAGAGAGAACTACTATAAAAGACTGAGTAGAGGACCTGATAGAATGTCTGAAAATACAAAAGACTAATCAAAATATACAGAAGGACACGAGTCAAATCCAGATGCCAGTAAGTTCACCATCAATCTCCGACTATAAGTTGCATTGCACAAGGATCAATGTGGTCAGCTAAAACTCGGATCTACATCAAGGAAAAGAGATACAGCGTAGTATGACTATCAAAAGAATGAATACATAGGCCGATCAAGCTCGAGATTGCCAAAGCATAAAAAAATGTAAGTAAAGCAGTAAGTCAGCTTTAAGGGAACAATGATCATAAAATAATTCATGAGTCAGATAGAGAGTATTTGAGGTTGAACTTAAATAATCTAACCCAAATGAAACCTAATTGGACGCATAAGCCAAAAAGATGATTACAAGAGACAGGATAGAGGAAATAGATCCTAGAAGACCCTCATAAGTCTAACGAGTACACACAAGAGCAAATAATAAAGAAGAACAGTACTAGGAACAATCAAGAACATAAGCCATAAACCCAAGCATGGACTATTGGCCAGAATCTGACATAGGAATAACCGCTAAGAAGGAATAGCTCATCCTGAATCTTACATCAGGATTGCTACATCGAATAAGGACAACCTTTTCCGGAATCTTACATCGGTAAAGCCAGTCGTTCTCGGAATCTTACATCGGGTTAACCCCACAACCTAGCTTCCAGAATCTTACATCGAAAACATATCCTTTCTGAAATCTTACATCAAAAAACCATAAAAAGGCTAAGCATCTCCTAGAATCTTACATCGGAATAACTAGTCAATCACAGAATCTTACATCGGGCTAACCCCACGAACCTAGCTTCCAGAATCTTACATCGAAACCATATCCTTTCTGAAATCTTACATCAGAAAACCATAAAAAGGCTAAGCATCTCCCAAAATCTTACATTGGAATAACTAGTCAATCACAGAATCTTACATCGAAATTAAACACGAAGAAACCTAGCTTTTATCAGAATTTTACATCAGAATAGCTAGTCCATCTTGGAATCTTACATTAGGAGGCCATCACACAAGAGCTAATCCTTCTTGAAATATTACATCGGGATTATCCAATCACACACACAAATAAATATAGGTCCAATCATCTAAGGTAATACTAAGCACCAAACGAACCCCAAGTAGCCAAAATCGATAATAGAAGGTTTCTGAAGGTCAAAGTCTACAACCTGAAGGGTCACATCTAATCCAAATCTACGACACGACCCACTAAGACTTAAGTCTAAGGCACACACTAACCAACCCTAGGCTAAGCCCCTAACTAAGATACACCAAGGCAAACTAGTTGCGGGAGCATAAACATCAATAGAAGCAAGAACATGCAATACTATTTCGTAATAAACTCAAAATAAGTCTAACGAAGCAATATGGATATCAAAAAGAATGATATTAGCTAATCCAACCCAAAATTAGAAAATCTGCATCATGCTAAAACAATCAACGAGCTAAGCCTAAGATCATTAAGTTATAGACTACGTCAAAGTCAAACCTCGCTCTGCAAATCCACTAAAATGTTTTTCCTTTCTGAGTAGCCTCTGAATGATTCCATACTATCAAATCAACGATCTAGGTGTCAACATAAGGAAAACTATATCCATAATGCAATGAGAGAACTTGGGCCTAAAATTGGGTCAATAATAGGTATATGGTAAAGAGATTGAGAATTGAAAGAAAACTTGAATGATTTTATTCATTGCTTACATCTGCTTAAATACAAGTAAATGCAACTAACTTGACTAACTTAAAGGAACTAACTCGACTAGCTTTAAGCAACTAATCTAACAACTTAATCTTATCTAAAAGATTAGTTGACATA
The DNA here is from genome assembly GCF_019186545.1 of Solanum stenotomum. Lineage (NCBI taxonomy): Eukaryota > Viridiplantae > Streptophyta > Magnoliopsida > Solanales > Solanaceae > Solanum > Solanum stenotomum. The sequence goes on from NC_064287.1 coordinate 36,133,155, forward strand.
TTCAAACTAATTCAAAATTTAAACTTAAATTACTAACAAATAGATAACAACATGTTTATCTCAATACACCCCCCTCAAGTTAGGTGTGGTGCAACAACACCTAACTTGGCTAGACATCGAAGAAAGGCAGGTTTAGGCAGCGGCTTGGTTAGAGTGTCTGCTACTTGATCCATGGAAGGAAGATATCTGACAGTCACTTTGCCGGAGTTCACACTGTTGCGAAGATAATGAAAGTCTACCGCAATGTGTTTCATCTTAGTGTGAAAAACTGGATTCTTGCTAAGATATGATACGCCAATGTTGTCACAAAAAATACTTGGCGTGTTTGATATATGGTACCTCAGTTCATCCAAGAGGTTTTGGACCCATGTAAGCTCCGCGAGTGCATTGGCGACTGATTTGTATTCAGCTTCTGTGGATGATCGAGCAACTGATTGTTGCTTCCTGGAGGACCAAGATGTGGGATTTTGTCCCAAGAAGAGCATATGACCCGATGTTGAGATTCTATCACTGGGATCACCTGCCCAGTCAGCATCAGCATACATATACAAATTCCTATCAACATGATGACGAATTTCCAAGCACGATGTTGTTGTTGACTTGAGGTAGCGCAGGACCCTTTTTACAGCCTTCCAATGTTCCAGACTTGGAGAATGCATAAATTGGGATAATTTGTTTACTGCAAATGAGATGTCAGGACGCGTGAATGATAACTATTGCAGCTTACCCAGAGTGCGTCGATAGAGGGTTGCATCAGTAGGGGGTGAACCATCATCTGCTTTAGGTGGCGAGCTGGAGCACATCGGTGTGGCAACCCCTTTGCAGTCTGTCATATCCACATCAGATAGAATCTCAAGAATATATCGTGATTGAGATAAGATGATCCCATTTGGAACACGCTTAACTTCTATTCCCAAAAAATAATTAAGTTCACCAAGATTCTTTAATGAGAACCTGCTAGCCAAAGAGTTGATGACCTGCGCAACTAAGTTTGGATGGTTCCCAGTAATGAGAATATCATCCACATATACTAAAATGTAAACAGTAACAGCCAGGGATTTAAAAATGAACAGTGAGGCATCTGATTCGGACTTAACAAATCCAATAGTATTCAAATAAGCCATGAGGGCTTCATACCAGGCACGCGGGGCTTGTTTTAGGCCATAAATAGCCTTTTTAAGGCTGCATACATGATCTGGAAAATCAGAATTAACATAGCCTTTGGGCTGAGCCATGAATACCTCCTCCTGTAAGTTACCCTGTAAAAATGCGTTGTTCACGTCAAGTTGGTGAACTTACCAGTTATTTTGGACAGCAATGGACAAAACAATTCTAATGGTGGTTGGTTTAACCACTGGACTAAAGGTTTCATGAAAGTCCAATCCCGAACATTGTGTAAAACCTTTTTCCACTAAGCGCGCCTTATACCTATCAATAGAACCATCAGCTTTTCGTTTAATGCGAAACAACCATTTACAGTCAACAATATTTTTCGTCGGCTCCCGAGGAACTAACTCCCAAGTTTGGTTTCTCATTAGTGCTTCATATTCTAAATCCATGGCTTTCTTCCATTCATTGTGCTTAACAACTTGTTTAAAGGTGTTTGGAGTGGGGGAGAGATGAGCCAAGAAGGTGAATCGTTGTGTTGGTTTGAAAATGTTATTTTTGGACCTTGTGATCACACCAGATGATGTGTTCATGGTGGGAGGAGGGTTTTGTGGATGCTGGTTTGATATTTCTGAAGGGTGATTATGAGTGAGTGATGGAGTAGAAGTGGCATCTGTAAGATTATTATATAGACGAGAAGAAGAGGAAGAGATGGGAAAATACCTGATTGATGGAGATCTGCTGGTAGTTGGCCTTCCATCATGGACTCTTGATTATTTGAGGATGAGTTCAAATCTTGTGGCCATCATGGACTCTTGATTATTTGAGGATGAGTTCAAATCTTGTGGATAACTAGAAGGAGATGGGATTGATAAGGAGATAGGGATAGGTGGCAGAAGAGTTGGAACAAGGTTGGAGTCCAAAGTCTATTGATTTTTTGAAGTCTTTTCTGAATGGGATTCTATTATTTCCCAGTTTATCTTGGAAAATTTAGTTTTAATTGTGAGAACATGGTGGTAAAAGGAAAAATAGTTTCAAAAAATTATACATCACGACTAACAAATACCTTTGAATTTACTGGATCAAAACATAGGTGTGCATGATGAACAATTGAAAATCCTAAATATACACAAGGCGTGGATCTTGGTTGAAATTTATTTTGAGTATATGGTTTGAGCCATGGATAGCAGAGACAACCAAAAATTTTTAGCGAAGAGTATTTTGGGGTTTTGCCAAATAATTTTTGATAAGGAGACTCATTATTTAGACCAGGAGCAGGAAGTCTATTTATTAGATAGACTGCATGGTGACAGGCAAAGGACCACAATTCAGGTGGAAGTGAGGCTTCATTGAGAAGAGTTCTTGCTGTTTCGACAATGTGACGATGTCGTCGTTCAGCTATGGCGACTCATTGAGGAGTGTAAGGTGGTGAAATTAAATGCTCAATGCCCTTTTGTTGTAGGTAGTGTTTAAGATCCATGTATTCAGCCCCGCCATCTGTATAAACAGAGGCAATTTTGTGTTTGAAAAAATTTTCCACCAAAGGATGAAAATTTTCAAAAATAGTGGCAACTTCACTTTTATTTTTTATTGTATACAACCAAATATATTTGGTGTAGTGATCAACAAAGATGCAGTAATACAACTTTTTATCAATGGATAAAACGGGTGATGGACCCCATAAATCACTGAATAAAGTTTGTAATAGAGCATTGCTATTAAAAGTGAGTTGTTGAAATGGCAAACGATGAGCTTTATTGGATGAACAAGAATTACAAAACTCAAACTTTTCTTTGCTAGAAGTAGGAAGTGAAAATTTATTTAGGACAAAATCTAGAATTTTCAGATGAGGATGACCAAGACGACGATGCCACAGTTGTCGAGAGACTTTGATGGAGGTGAAATTGATGGAGGGAAGATTATGACGCATATGTGGCCACTCATAGAGTCCATTTTTGTTCCGGCCTCGTACCAGTCGTCTCAGAGTTTTGAGGTCCTTCACATGAAAAGAGTATGGAAAAAATTCAACAGAGGTTAGATTGTCACTACAAAACTTAGCAACTAAAATGAGATTCTCTTTTATAGAAGGAGCACAAAGAGTGTCAGAAAGCATGAAATTAGCATTAGAAGCTTTTATTTGAGTTAAACCAGTATGAGTAATGGGAATAGTTTTACCGTCACCCATGGACACTTTTTCATTGCCAGTATATTCTTCAAGATTGTCCAAATCTGTCGTTACATGATGTGTTGCTCCAGAATCAAGGATCCAAGGATTTGCATCTGGGTGATGATTCGACACAAAATTAACCTTTGCTTCAAAGTGATTATGTGACTTTGAGCGACACACATCAGCCGTGTGACCAATCTTTTGGCACAATTGACATTTCACAGCTTGCCTTGGTTGTCTGCCACTTTGTGGGTTGTCAGTGGACTCTTGTCGTTGGCCTGATGATTTCCATGATTGGTTGGAGAAGCGACGATTGTTCTTGTATTGTTGAGGCTAAAAGTTGGTCTTTTGTACAACTGCAGCAGTGATGGTTGAGGATGATTTTTCAAGATCTTGGTGTTTCAGGAAGAGTTCCTGGTCCGTGAGTTTGTGGAATAGTTCCTCAAAGCTTAAGGTTGTATATCGTGCTCTTATGGTGGCAGAGATCTCACGATACTCAGGACCCAAGCCACTCAAGATCTTGACAGCGAGTTCTTCATCAGCTACTGGTGAACCAACTACTTTGAGAGCATCAACAATTGATCTAATTTCTTGTAAGTAATTAGCAACAGACCTGTGGGCCTTTTTCAAATTTTGCAATTGATCTCGCAGGCTGAAGATGCGAGTGTGACTCCTGTTGGCATACGCCGTATGAAGGAGTTCTCAGGACAGTTTAGCAGAGGAAGCCGTTGCAACCGTGGGAGCAATGGTAGGATCGACTGATGCCATCATTGCCTGTTGAATCAGTTGGTCCTGGCAGAACCACATTTCAAATTCAGGATTTTCGATAGTGGTATTATTTTGAGTGATGGTGGATGGAGGAGCAGGTTTTGCTCTAGTGAGGTGCCCAATGAGTTTGTGTCCGTTGAGCAGCATCACCAATTGTGCTTTCCATGTTGCAAAGTTAAGATTACCTTGCAGTTTGATAGGCAATTGGGCAGCGGGATTAAATTGTATCAATTGAGGGATAGGAAGACTTGTAGTGCCATTGTTGCCGGTGGTAGCAGGTGGACACATAGTATAGCTTAGTGAAAAAAAATGGATCAGACTCGTGAGAGTTTAGAGAAGCTCTGATACCATAAAGAGATTGAGAATTGAAAGAAAACTTGAATGATTTTATTCATTGCTTACATCTGCTTAAATACAAGTAAGTGCAACTAACTTGACTAACTTAAAGGAACTAACTCGACTAGCTTTAAGCAACTAATCTAACAACTTAATCTTATCTAAAAGATTAGTTGACTTATTCAAACTAATTCAAAATTTAAACTTAAATTACTAACAAATAGATAACCACATGTTTATCTCAATATATGGGATACATGCATGGAATCACTAAGACTCTGTCCTAAGGTCTACACCAGCTCAAGGAACCTGTGCCCCAGAAATGACCACAAACGAAGATAAAATGGCCAAAGGATTAATTTAGCTCAAGAACACCAATTTCAAGACAAAATTGAGGAATTAATGAGACTTACGGGTTCTGAAGAGAGAACAACTATCCCAACAATCAGTACAACAAACACACCTTTTAGCGACAATAAATATACATATTTACACAGAGTGTTAAAGCCTTTAGCGGCACTAGTTAATTGTCATTGGATCCAATGTCGCTAAAGGCTTTAGGTACATATACAAAGAGTGTTAATTGCCGGTAAAAGTACATATTTAGTGGCAATCAAGTTATTGTCATTAATTAATTGTCGCTAAAGATAATTTTTGATGTACTGAATGCTCATCATATCAACCTAGCTCAAACACAAGAAAACCCACTGAAATCACCCAAGAATTGAACTTCAACTCTTCTCCCTTTCAATGGATGAATGAGGAGAAGAGAGATATAACTACCAGCAATTGTCGCTCCGACGGACTGTGGTCTCTAGAGCGACATCGCACCAGTGGAAAAGCTCCATAGGAGCGAAAGTCAACATGACTAGTCAGGACCCACCTCCGCAAGAGTGAGATCACCGAAGAGATCAAGCTTCGTAGGAGCGAATCTGGCTGATGTTGTCAACTTTTACTAGAACGATAGGCTCCCCATCAGAGCGGTTGCACCAGTAGCTAGCACATCAACTATTTGGGAGTAAAAATCCAAGTCTAGATTAGACTTTTGTTATTTGATTGAGGTCTAACCAATACAAAATAAATATCCTACCCGACCAAAAACAACATTGTTTACTCAAGAAAATTGCCAAAACTTCCAGCAGAGGTTATCTGTCATGCTCCGAGCCTAGACCCTAGACACGATTGACACTAGAGAACCATTACTGACCCCAAGCAAACCCTTGGCCTGGCTCTACTCTCAACAGAAGACTTACTCATCAATAAAAGCACTCAAAGGAAAGCTTTAACTAAAAAGTCTCAAATACTTAAACTCTGAATATTTAGAAATAAACATTCAACTGGCCAAAGAGGCAACTCAAGTCTCAATATAAACAATGGAAATGAAAGATACTCATGAACTACTACTATTTATCTATCTATGAAACCTCTAATACTATGAGGGATGTCGGAACAAGACCCCTGATCAACCTATCATAATTGAAATAAAATGACATAATAGAAATACTAAGGGATCCTCCAGAAGCAAGGAGGCTCACCAAACAACTCTGAAATTGTGAATGGTATCAACGAATCACCTGTTGATGACCCTGATCTCCTGTATGTGCATCATGAAATGATGCAGGCCAAATGACATCAGTACATTAAATGTATGAGCATGCGAGGGGAAATCTAAAACATAACATAAGTTTTAACCGGAAGGAATAAAACATACTTACCTCAACTCGACTCAAGGATACTCAACTCAAAGCAATATAAAAACAACAATAAAGATGCAGTTTATATAAAGCATTCAAAACAGTAGATAACAACTCAGTATATTTAAAAATACAATAAAATAACAAAAACTCATATATGTATGTAAAGATACAAAATAACCCTGTTTGGGAAATTCTCTAACCGACAACCATCACTATGAGTTATGTGATGATATAGCGTCTCACCCACACTGCCAGAACTGCCATATACCTTACCGGGGTATAGAACTCCTCAATAAGTTGATCCGCTAAGTTATGCTTAAAGCAATAAGGAATCATCTAAAAAATATGACCCTTTCTACCCACGTTGGCTACATAGAGACTCCCCATATCGGTGCTCAATACTACTCCCAAAATATAACTTAGCTCATATGTCTAAAAACATTTCCTCATCCTCAACTTTGAGATTATTACTCAAAATATTTCTCTTAAAAGAGATGGTACTCAAAACTCCTCATAACTTATTTGGAAATCATAGTTTCCTCCTCATATTAAATGTAAAAATATTTACTCTTGGGAATACTTAGTTCCCATATATTCATTTTGAAAAAAATGAAACTCAACTTTACTCATTCTCATACTCAATTACTCAAGTCTTAAAACAAGTTTCAAAAGATTGTAAAAGACTCTAAAGAACTCTCAAGACTTAACTCTTAAATCTACCTTGAATTTGAATTATGAATTCAAGGATATGATTCATGTTATGAATGATCTCTCGATGTTTAGATGTAGTTTAGAGTAGTTAGAATCAATAGGGAGTAAAGGTATACTTTAAAAGAACTTAGACGGAGCAAACGACAGAAAAAGGGTGGGGGCAGGCGACCCTGGCACAGTGAGTGGCGCGTGGTGCCAACCCCTAAACTATAGAACACTTTATCTAGCGCACTGCTGGCGTGGCGCCAGCCCTTTTCCCAGAATTTCTGATGAATTTTCTTTCTCATTTTGTGACCCTAATTTGCTTATAATCAAATGGTTTCTTTCTAACTCACTTAGATTCGAATACCCAACATAAGTACACGATAATCTACTCAAAACAAACCTCAAATTACTAACACTTATTTCAAGAATTCATCAAGAACCCCAACAATCAAGATTAAGAAAGAAATTTTAAGAAACTCATCAAGAACACAAATCCTTAAACTTCAAGAACGAAATTGCATTAAAGTAGCATGATTGGCATGTGGGTGAATGAACCCAACACCATGAGAACTCACATACCTCTTAGGGATCAAACCCTTGGCGAAACAGTCCTCGATTTGCAAGAAAACTTGATGACGCGTTGAACCTTCCCTCTTTTCTCTTCTTGAACTCTCTTCTAACAACCTAAGCGTAATTAGGATTGTGAAAACTGAACCACATCATTTTAGAACCCTAAAACCTTACTAAAAATGCTTAAATTTGAAGGGGTAAAAAAAAGACCAAAATACCCCTCATAATTTTGGGTAACTTTTCTTAATTGGACAAACATACTTCAAACGGGCGTATCTCCCTCATACGGACTCGAAACTAAGCAAACTCGATGGCGTTGGAAAGAGGATTCGAAGATCTTTTATGTGATATCTTATGGGTCACCTAACTTATCTTGTACTGAAAGTTATGCTAGTTTGAAGTTGACCCAAAACTCACAACTTAAGCATAACTTGCAAAATTCTCAATTTAGCTATTTCTAATTTAGCGCTTTCTAAATTTAGCTCTTTCTAAGGTGGAATGTTACATTATCTTGATGAAAAGTGGTTCCTACAACCCTAAGCCCCATTTTAGCTAAAACCAGAAGATAGCTTGAAATGCGTCTGGAAACCTCGGGACCCAAAATAAAGGTCCTTCCAGACCAAACTCGACTTTCTAGAGCTAATGGAACAATCAAAATCGCATTACAAGGTCGTTTGCCTAAAATTTTGCATGTAAGTCAAACATCTAAACTTTAGATGCTTTAAAAGTTAGAAAATTGCATAAAACCAAATGGCGTACCCGTCGACCGTCTTGCCAGTCCCAATAGCAAGTCATAAATGACTTGGGACAGCTATAAGAAAACTCTGAATATTAAAAATACGTGAAAATAATGAAAATGACCTAGTGAATTATTACAACACTTAAAAACTAATAGGACTTTTGTCCTCGAAAGCAAAGAGTTAAGAAGTAACTGAAGGCTCGAATAGGAAGGGATATTGGCTGACAAGTCACACTCATTTTCTTAGGCAACCTCCTTTACTAGGTCGTGTCTCTAGTGAACCTTAACCATAGGAATATCTCTTGAATACAATTGCCTGACATCTATTGCAAAGATAGCAATTGGCTCTTCCACAAAGGTCAAAAGTCATCCAATTGAACTGAATCCCATCGAAGCACATGGGACTCGTATGGAATGTATTGATGAAGCATTGATACATGGAAAACTAGATGAACAATTGAAAAGAAAGGAGTCAAGGCTAACTCATAAGTATCATCTCCAATTGCATGAATGATCTTAAAATGCTTAATGAATCTGGGGCTAAGCTTGCTTTGCCTCCAAAATCTAATCATGTTCTTCAAGAGAAACATTCTAAAGAAAAACATGATAACTAAAGCCAAAGGTCAAGGTACAATACCAATAGTTAGCAGCCTCATGTAGCTTGTCATGAATCATACAAACTTTATCTAATGCCTTCTGAAGCAAGTCTATACTATGCGGCCTAGCTCCAAAGCCTCAAATGAATCAATTGGCAATCGACAATTCCTACCATACAATGCCTTAAATAAAGTCATATGAATGCTCGACTGATAGCTATTGTTATAAAAAAAACTTCGCCAAAGCTAGAAATTGATCATATTGACCTCCAAAGTCCAACAAATAGGCTCGAAGCATATCCTCCAAAACCTTAATAGTCTTCTTTGACTGTTCGGTGGTCTATGGGTGAAATGCTATGCTAAAATCTACCCAAGTACCCAACACCTCCGAAAAGGTCCTCCAGGAGTTAGAAATGAATTAGGAGCCTCTATAGGAGATAGAAGACATTGGAACCCCATGAATATGAACTACCTTCCTAACATGATACGGGCTAACCTCTCGGCACTAAAAGAAGACTGAATAGGTAAGAACTAAGGAGATCTGGTCAATAGATTCATGATGACCCAAATGTTATCAATACCTTGAGAAGTCCACAAAAAACCCACAACAAAGTTCATAGTAATCCACTCCCTCTACCACTCGAGAATGAGTAGACTCTAAAACTCACCATCAGCCCTAAAGTGCTTGGTAGTCACTTGCTGACAAAACAAGCAACAAGCCACATAGTATGTTATATCTCTCTTAATTTGGATTTACCAATACAGTTTTCTCAAATCTCTATACATCATAGTCAGGGTGAATAGAATATATGGAGCTATGAGACTCTTGAAGTAAAAATTAAATCAATCCCCCAACTCAGGAATACAAATTTTGTCACCACACTTGAAAACATCTTCAGAGTCAAACTATTGACCATGAATTTTCTCCAATAGAGTGGAGCGAGCCTCAATAAAAGCTATAACACGGAAGGGATTTGAGATATCAAGCCAAACCAACCTATTGGATAAGGACTATATATCCAATGTCAAAGGTCTCTTTAAAACTTAAGGAAGGCTAAACTTCCCATACTTTCCACCTTTCGGCTCAAAGCTTCCCCTACCACATTTGTCTTGCCCTGATGATATAGAATAAAAAGGTCATAGTCCTTCAAAAGTTGAATCCACTTATGATACCTTGAATTAAGGTCCTTTTGGCTTAAAGTATACTGACTTCGATGATTGGTGAATATCTCACAATAAACTCCATACAAGTAATGCCTTTAAATCTTAATCATGAAAACTATCATTGCAACTTTATGCCATGAGTGGGGTAGTTGTGCTCGTTTACCTTAAGGTGCCTCAACGTATAAGATATAACACAGAACTGATGCATCAAAACAGATTACAAACCAACACTAGATGTGTCATAATACACCTCACACTTAATTAGAAGAGTCAGAATAAGAACCAAAGTGAACAACTCTTTCAGCTTCAGAAAGCTCACCTCACACTCGTGTGACCACTCAAAAGGAACATCCAACCTAGTTAGTCAAGTCAACAGTGTTGCAATAGAAAAGAAACCCTCGTAAAAACATCATTTATAGCCTACCAACCTAATGAAGCTTCGAATCTCTAAAACTAAGGTAGGCCTAGCACAATTATGAATTGCCTCAATCTTTGTCGGGTTTACCATAATCTCATCTTTTGACATCTCGTGACCTTAAAATGCCACAGACTTAAGACAGAACTTGCACTTTGAGAACTTAACATAAATTCATTGATCTCTCAAAGCCTGAGCACAATCCTCAAATGTTCTTCGTGCTTCTTCCTACTCCTTGAGTAAATAAGAATGTTGTCGATGAACACAATGACAAATGAGTCCAAATAAGGCCGCAAAACATGTGTCATCATGTCCATAAATGGAATTGGGGTTTTGGTCAACCTAAAAAACATAACTAGGAACACATAATTGTTGTAACGATTCCTAAAAGCTATCTTACCGATGTCCTCTATTGTAATCCTTAACTGATCGAAACTAGACCTTAAAGTCAATCTTAGAAAACACTATGGAATATGAAGTAGGTAAACATATCATTGATACAAGGCATATGGCATTTATTCTTCACTATTACCTTGTTCAATTGCCTTAAACAGATACACATACACATAAAATCATCCTTCTTCTTCACAGATAGAACAGGGGCACTATAGGGTGAGATGATTGGTCGAATCAAACCATATAGTAGGGTGTAATAGAAATAGGGCGAGTGCCCGACACAAGATCAATAGAAAAATCAATATCACACTCAAGAGAAAAGTCAACTAGGTCGATAGGAAGGACATCTACAAACTCATGAATAATATAACCAAAATCAACTAAAGGGCTCTCTTTACAATGACAAATGAGTCCAAATAAGGCCGCAAAACATGTGTCATCATGTCCATAAATGGCATTGGGGTTTTGGTCAACCTAAAAAACATAACTAGGAACACATAATTGTTGTAACGATTCCTAAAAGCTATCTTACCGATGTCCTCTATTGTAATCCTTAACTGATTGAAACTAGACCTTAAAGTCAATCTTAGAAAACACTATGAAACTCTGAAGTAGGTAAACATATCATTGATACAAGGCATATGTCATTTATTCTTCACTACTACCTTGTTCAATTGCCTTAAACAGATACACATACGCATAGAATCATCCTTCTTCTTCACAGATAGAACAGGGGCACTACAGAGTGAGATGATTGATTGAATCAAACCATATGGTAGGGTGTAATAGAAATAGGGCGAGTGCCCAACACAAGATTAATAGAAAAATCAATATCACACTTGAGAGAAAAGTCAACTAGGTCGATAGGAAGGACATCTACAAACTCATGAATAATATAACCAAAATCAACTAAAGGGCTCTCTTTACTAACATCGTGGACATAGTCAAGTAGGCCAAACACCCGCTAGACACCAATCTTTGGGTCCACACATAAGAGATAATCCCAGTTGGTGTATGGCTATAAGAACCCTACTACACCACTAGGGGAATGTTAGGCATGACTAAGATGATGGTCTTAGCAAAGATATTCAAGATCGCATGGTAGGGGATAACCAGTCCATGCCGAGAATCACATAAAATCTAACATATCAAGCATAATAAGGTCAGCCCAAGTATCACACTCCCAAATCGACTTAACACATGAATAGATACACACATAGGATCTGGCAAAAGCTTAGAAAATAACACCAAACGATGTGTATAATATATAAACACATTAGAGTATGTAGAGACTGGATCAAATAAAGTAAGGACCGTTGATGGTGAACAAAGAAAATACATGCAATAACCAAATCTGAAGCCTCTGGCCTTAGCCTAGATGTAACTGCATAGAAATGAGCCCATCCTCAATCGAACTGGCAACTAGATCTACTAATCATTCTATTAGCCTAAGAAACTTTTGGAGCACTCAGGAGACTACCATTTGCGATCCTAAGCACCACCGCTGACCTGAGGTGTTGCGGCCCTAACCAACTGTGTTATATGAGAAAAATGCACCAATGTCCTATGTCGGGTATAATCTCTAGCATAATGATCAATCTCTCCATAATCACAGAAATCATTACCTTCCTAGGCCCGAAATGAAGGGCTCGTTTATCCTCTCTAGCCACCGTAGCCTAAGACTCAGAAAATGCACCTAACAATTGGTGCCCTGCTCCATACTAGCTTGGACCTGAAGTCTAAAGTGATGTCTAAATAAATCGGCTAGACTGCCCCTACTGTTGATATGGTAGTTACCCCTAAATAGCCCCTACCTTGGGATTAAGTTCCATTGTAGCCTCCCTGATATTGAAGCCTCTTAGCACTGCCCCCTAGGGACTCACAATGGAGCTCCTCCATAGTCTAAGCATGATCAACCAAATCAAGAAATGGCTCCCGTTGATGCTAGAGAATCTACCTAAATACAAACATAAAGTCTTACACCACGAAACACCAAACTATTCTTTCTTAGTAGGTAGAATCATATCAGTATATCTAGAGAGGTCGTGGAAATGTGTCTCATACTCTGGCATGCCTGAAGTGCTCGTGCACCTTAAGATGCCTCGACGTATAAGTTGTAACATGGATCGGCTACATCAAAACACAAACCAAACCACTAATAGATCTGTCACAACACACTGTAAAACCCTCGCCCTCAACGAGAAGAGTCAAAATAAGAACCAAAGTGAAAAACTCCTTGAACTTCATAAAGCTCACCTCACACTCATTTGACCACTCTAAAGGAACATCCAACCTAGTTAGTCTAGTTAATAGTGTTGTTATAGTATAGATACCCTTGATAAAATGTTTACAGTAGCCTACTAACCCAATCAAGCTCCGAATCTCTAAGACAAAGGTGGTCTAGCACAATTATGAACTACCTCAATCTTCATCGGGTCTACCATAATCCCCTTTGACACCATTTTCCCTATGAACGCCAGAGACTTAAGCCATAACTTGCACTTTGAGAACTTAGCATAAATTCATTGATCTTTCAAAGTCTGAAGCATAATCCTCAAATTTTCTTCATGTTTCTCCCTGCTCCTCGAGTAAATAAGAATGTAGTAAATGAACAAAATGACAAAGAATTCCAAATAAGGCCTAAAAACAAGTAACATCAAGTCCATAAATGTCATTAGGGAATTGGTCAATCCAAAATACATTACTAGGAACCCATAATGGTCATAACGATTCCAAAAAGTTGTCTTAAAGATCTACTCTACCTTAATCCTTAACTGATGGTAAACAGACCTTAAAATCAATCTTAGAAAATACCACGAAACCCTGAAGTTCATAGATAATGTTGGATATGGTTATGCATTTGTTGGTTCCTGTATTGTTTTTTCATGTCATGTAACTGATAGTCTATGTGTGGTTGGCAATTGTTGTTATATTGTGTATTTCTTTGTGATTACTATTTGGTAGTGAACTACTTATATGTGTATATTGGACTGGCAGCGTGATCCTACTAGTACACGGTGGTCTGTATACTGATACTGAATTTGTTTCTTTCTTGTTGAGTTCAGTGAATCTTCTAGCGGTTGTTTTGAGACCTCTGTTGAGAGATGCTTGATCTAAATCCAAGGGTGAGCTACATCTTATGACTTTCCATGAGTTCTTCTATATTTCTTGACCATCTTTTCCAACACAAATATTAGTATTTAATTTATGTTTAGTTTTTGGGGTTGCATCCCTAGTTTGACTGCTTAGAGTTTTAGTATGGTGACTTTGAGTTCTTAGGGATATTTGTGCATTGGATATTTTAAGATGATTGGACTGAGTTTCTAGGGATTCAATTCTTTAGTGTCTAAACGGTTTATCTTATCTATGATAGACTTTATTATTCTTTAATAGTGTTGGGTTGGTTTTCAGGTTAGTTTGGTTCTCCCACCGATTTGTTTAGTGTGGGTTCCACTCAAGACGGTCTTGACCATGACAAATAGTTATAAATATTTGAATGACAAAATAAGAATAACTATTAAAACAATTAAAATGTTGTAATGTCAAATGATCAATTAAATATTTTTTTCTAAATTCAATTTATATTGTTAAAATAATAGACACTATCAATAAGATATCAATACACATATTTAATGATAGTCAAGGCGGAATGATCTGGGAGACTCATGTACTTCACTGCGTTTGTCAGTTGAACCATCCTACTTATAAGTTTATCAACTGAACTCTTAAATCCATTAGAAGACAACATTTTAAATCCTTTTTACATTTGACTAGTGTGTGTAGTATAATAGACTAAACATGAAATTCTACGTCATTTTTAATGACACGTAATTACATGTTTAAAAAAAAAATCAATTATGCCACTTCTACAATTTATGGAGATTTTCAAGGCATGTTTTCATATTTGCTTATAAATTGAGCATCAAATTCATGTCAAATAAATGAAATTCTTCATCATTTGACTTGAAAATTTAATTACAAGTTCACCAACACAAATCCAAAGAACCTCAATGAAAATTTTAAATTAATATCACAAATTTACAAGACCCATTTGTTGTTCTTCAAACTTTCTCTGACTTATCAATGTCATTTTAAGTTTTTCAATATCCACGAATCACCCTTCATGTTAACCCATACCTACATCTCTTCTTTGAAGTCAACCAACACAAATAATGATCTCTAACATACTTAGATTAAAAGATTACAAATTTGAAGGGTTAGGAATGGAGGTAGAACGAAGTGGTTCGGGTGGTGGACTGATTTGGAGCAAAAGAAAAGTGTGGGTTGAGTTGGAAGAGGAAGAAGAGGAGGAGGAGAAAGAGGAAGAGGAAGAGGACAAGAGTGGATCTGGTGGATGAAATTCTAAAGGTGGAAGAGAGAGGGTTGAAAGTTGGGGGTATGGGGTGGGGAAGGGATGGTTGAGGAAGAAAGGTTTTTTACTTTTTTAAAAAAAATTGATTATTGTTTTTTTAAAAGTATTTTTAATTTAATGTAAAATATCCTATTTACTCGCTTTCAAATGCATGCAATTATACATTTTTCCAACTCAATAACATCAATGCCACATAAGTTTCGTCAATGATCATAGGAGTTTTAAATATATATTTTTGATGATTTTATGAGCTCATTTGACAAAGTGATAAGTACAAGGATCCAACTAATAAACGGAGCCAAATATAAGGCTCTCTCCGGTCATTCCACCTATAACCACTACTAAAAAATTGTCAAAAAACGACGGCCAAAAGTGACAGACTGCGTCGCTTCTTTGGTCAAAATCGACGAAAAAGAGACGCAGTCATTTCTGTCGCTTTTTAGCTAGACGCTTTTCAAAAAGCGACGGACTGCGTCGCTAAAAAGCGACGGACAACGTCATTTTTCAAATAGCGACGGATTGAGTCGCTTTTTTACTATTTTTTTTTTATTTTTTTTAAAAAAAGCGACGGACTGCGTCGCTTTAATTTAATTTTTATTTTTTAAAATTTCTAAAGGGCGACGCAGTCCGTCGCTTTTCTGGAAATTTTATTTTTGAAAATCCCAGAAAGAGACGTATAAAAGGACACTGTCCGTCGCTTTTCTGGAAATTTTATTTTTAAAAATTCAAAAAAGCGATGGACAAAACCACGTTGTCCGTCGCTTTTCTGGATTTTAAAAAAAATTAAAATCCAAAAAAGCGACGGACTAAACCACGTTGTCTGTCGCTTTTCTGCAATATTTTTTACAGCAGAAACTGGCAGTTTCTGTCGCCCATCTGCAAATGCAATTCAATTCAATTCTACACTATTTAGCCCAATCAAACACACACAATTATAAACAACTAAACAATACATAAAACAACAAATGTAAAATAACATTCAAAAGTATCTAAATCATAAATTAAAGACTTATAAAGTCTTTTAAAATTTGTTTTAAAATTTCAAAAAGTTCATAAATGTCCAGAGATCTAAACTAGTGAGTGAGATCTACATAGTCATCCTCATCACTCTCGTCGTCGGTGTCATCAGGAGCAGAAGTAGTAGGTCGACGAGCGAGGTTCATCACTTGCTCTTTGATTTGATGAACGGTCTTACTCATGCTTTCTTGTTCAGCTACTCTTCTCCGCTCCGACTCTGCTAGTGCCGCTGTAAGTTTAGCTATTTGTCCAACATAGCAACAATCTGAACACTGTCAAGTGCCTCGGCTTGACGTGATGATGCAATACCTTCTAAGCCTGACTGGAGTTGTCTAACATCGTTTCAAGAGCCTAGACCATAACATCTACCCTTGTGTGTCCCCCCTACCACTTTTTCTTTCAATTTGGGTGGACAATTCAGGGGTCAATTGGACCGAACTATCTAGATTCTCAGCAACGTATTGATGAAAGTCATTCTGCATATTAAATATAAAAATTGACATCAATATATATACATATCATAAATATATTCACTATTAATATATATTATTCATATTAAATAACTTACAAAAGATCGTTCGGCCCTTTCCTCCACCCACACATCCGGATCCGACTCATTTTCTTTCTTCCTGACATGAGTCTTATTGAAAACTTCTGGTTCAATGGGAGTGCGTCCCAATTCTTTTTCCTATAAATCCATCACTTTCTCCGTGATCAATCCATACAAAATATCTAGGCTTAAATCCATTATGGTACAAATGAACCATAACTCTAGCTGGTTTAAAAAATTTTAAGCACTTACATGCACTACAAGGACACCTAACCAATCCATTATTCTTGAAAATGTCAAGTGTCATTGTACGTTCAATAAAATTTCTAACACCGTCAATAAACTCAGGTTTCAAACCAGCACCAGTTTCATAATGCATATTATACATCCACAAACGATGATCCATCTACAAAAATATAGATATTCAATTATATTATAAATAAAATTTAATAATAAATTTACTAGTAGTAGTCCTAAAACTAGTTTAGTATTGACAAAATCACATTATTTATTTTAACTTATTTAAACAACTTAACAACTTTTTAACTTGAACTAGTTTAGTTTTGACTTAATTCCAACAACTAAATTCATCAACAAAACCACATTATTTATGTTAACTTACTTAAACAACTTAACAGCTTTCTAGTTTAGCTTTGACTTAATACAACAACTAAATCCACCAACTAAACCACATTATTTATTTTAACTTATTTAAACAACTTAACAACTTTTTAACTTTAACTAGTTTAGTTTCGACTTAATTCCAACAACTAAATCTATCAACAAAAACACATTATTTAATTTAACTTATTTAAACAACTTAACGACTTTATAACTTTAACTAGTTTAGAATTGACTTAATTCAAACAACTAAATCCACCAATTAACTAAATCACATTATTTATTTTAACTTATTTAAACAACATAACAACTTTAACTAAATCCACCAATTTTGTCATCAATAGAATCAACTAGTGTTGATACTTATGCTTACAAATATATTATTTCTAAATTTAAAGCCAAGTGTCAACACTAGATGGACACAAATCGATCTTGCAAGAAAATCAATTTTGTCATCAATAGGATCAACTAGTGTTGGTACTTATGCTTAACAAATATATTATCTCTAAATTTAAAGCTAAGTGTCAACATTAGATAAACACAAATTGATCTTGCAAGAAAATCAATTTTGTCATCAATAGGATCAACTAGTGTTGGTACTTATTCATAATAAATATGTTATTTCTAAATTTAAAGCTAAGTGTCAACACTAGATAGACACAAATCGATCTTGCAAGAACATCAATTTTGTCATCAATAGGATCAACTAGTGTTGGTACTTATCCTTAACAAACAATCGATGGACACAAAAATATTATTACAAAATTAAAGCTAAGTATCAATACTATATGGACACAAACACATTATTGAAAACAATTGTACTTGAACTTTAGAAATTTAGAAGCACCAACCTTATCTCCTACTTTGATGAAAGAAGCAATATAGTCTTGTATCAACTTTTTTAGATGTTGAGCTTCCTCAGTTGCCTAGCACGAAAAGTTCTAAAATTAGTTAAATATAAACTTCAAATCCTAGAATATTAGTTATATATATATATATATATATATATTCAAGTTTTAATAAGTTCAAGTTTTCAATTCAAGTTCATATCTAATTTCTAAAATTAATTAGTTATATATTCAAGCTAATTAGTTCCAAGTTCAAGTTCTAATTTCAAGTTCAAATCTAAGTTCAACTTCAAAGTCTAAGTTCATGTTCTAAGTTCAAGTTCAAGTTCTAATTTCAAGTTCAAGTTCAAATTCTAATTTCAAGTTCAAGTTCCAAGTTCTAGTTCAAATTCTAATTTCAAGTTCTAAGTTAAAGTTCAAATTCTAAGTTCAAGTTCTAATTTCAAGTTCAAGTTCTAAGTTCAAATTCAAATTCTAATTTCAAGTGCTAAGTTCAAGTTCAAGTTCAAAATTCAAGTTCAAGTTCTAATTTCAAGTTCAAGTTCTAAGTTCAAGTTCAAGTTCTAAGTTCAAGTTCAAGTTCAAGTTCTAAGTTCAAGTTCAAATTTTAAGTTCAAGTTCAAGTTCTAAGTTCAACTTCAAATTCTAAGTTCATGCTCTAAGTTCAAGTTCAAGTTCTAATTTCAAGTTCAAGTTCTAAGTTTAACTTCAAATTCTAAGTTCAAGTTCATGTTCAAGTTCTAAGTTCAAGTTCAAGTTCAAGTTCGAAGTTCAAGTTCAAGTTCTAAATTCAAGTTCAAGTTCTAATTTCAAGTTCAAGTTCTAAGTTCAAGTTCAAGTTTTAAGTTCAAGTTCATGTTCTAAGTTCAAGTTCAAGTTCAAGTTCTAAGTTCAAGTTCAAGTTCTAATTTCAAGTTCAAGTTCAAGTTCAAGTTCAAGTTCAAGTTCAAGTTCAAGTTCTAAGTTCAAGTTCAAGTTCTAATTTCAAATTCACGTTCTAAGTTCCAGTTCAAGTTCTAAGTTCACGTTCAAGTTCAAGTTCTAAGTTCTAAGTTCAAGTTCTAAGTTCAAGTTCAAATACTAAGTTCAAGTTCTAATTCTAAGTTCAAGTTCTAATTCTAAGTTCAAGTTCAAGTTCAAATTCTAAGTTCAAGTTCTAAGTTCAAGTTCAAATTCTAAGTTCAAGTTCAAATTCTAAATTCAAGTTCAAGTTCAATTCTAAGTTCAAGTTCAAATTCTAAGTTAAAGTTCAAGTTGTTAGTTCAACTTCAAATTTTAAGTTCATGTTCTAAGTTCAAGTTCAAGTTCTAATTTCAAGTTCACGTTCAAATTCTAAGTTCAACTTCAAATTCTAAGTTCATGACATTCAAACATTCACATTCAAACATTCATCATCTACTCATAACACTTCAATTACTAATTTCTAACTTCAAATTAACACTTTACTAACTAGTCCTAAAATCAAATCCAGAAAAATCCCAATTCAACCTCAAATTACATATTCTCAAGTTTAAACTAGTCCTAAAATACAAAAATGTTAATTCTTCACCAACTAACAATGCCCAATTTTTTTTTTTAAAACCCAAAAATAAAAATCTTCAATTATCTATACCTAACTAACAATAATCAAATCAAATTAACAATTGAATAACACAACCCAACAAACAAAACAATAATATACTAACAAACAATCAATTATAATCACTAGAACTAAAGTTAAGTATCAATACTAGATGGACACAAACACATTATTGAAAACAATTGTACTTGAAAGCACCAACCTCGGTTGAAAAGTTCTAAAATTAGTTAAATATAAACTTCAAATCTAAGAATATTAGTTATATATATATAT